>NW_026067918.1:6636000-6744031 GCF_014885135.2 Alexandromys fortis | reverse complement strand
AGAGAGAGAGAGAGAGAGAGAGAGAGAGAGAGAGAGAGAGAGAGAGAGAGAGAAACACACACACACACAAGACCCGGGACAGAACAAGCCCCCTCCCTGTACCAAGGGTCCTCAGCCAGCACGATTCCTTTCCAGCCCCATAGGCTGCCTCCTGGACCCGGCCACATGCTTAGGGGGGTCCCGGAGTCACGCTGGCAGCCCTCGTTATTTAATCTCTACCTCCCTGTAACTCGCCTTCCTCCAGGCTGTCTGTTTATCAGGCCAGCAGCACCGACTTGGACTCTAACAGTCTGTCTCCTCGGTGTGGCCCATTAATCTGGGCCATGGTACCTGCGCGCGGGCATGTAATAAACAACTTAGAGCACACGTTTATGGATTCAGCTATATCAGCAGCTTTCAATCCGATCGCACTTTATGGCACCTACATGAGGCTTTATATTGTTGCAATTACTCTGCTTTATATGCCGCCTCCTTGCCCCCTTCATTTTACTTTATTTTTACATTTTATTCCTATTCTTCCTCGGCTGTTTCTAACGAGGCCGAGAGCTCAGCTCGGGAAACCTGCCTGGGGCTGGCCACGGTGGCTCACAGTGGCGACAAGGATAGGATGTGCCCCCCTCCTGGCCCACAGAGGATACCCCCACACCTACACCTGTGCAAGCTGTCACAGCCGTCTCCCTCTAAAGAGTCCTGGAAGGGGGCCAACTAGATAGATTTGTCGCGCAAGAGAAAAAAAAAGTCCTCTCAGGGTGTATTTTAAGAGCTAGGAACAGGTGCAGAGTGGATGCCAAGGCTATAGGCAGTGCTGGGCCTGTGCTGACCCCCTAAAGAGGAGCCGGGCACCTCTGGCAGAGCCCAGGGTACACAGAACGGCCATGTCACCACCCTGTCCACACAGCAGGGGTGTTTCTTCGCCTTTGATTTCATAAGCCCTCTCGGGGACGCTCTCATTCATTTCTGTCCTGTGTCCTGGAAGACCAACAGTGACATCGGCAGCTGTAGCAGTTTGTCAGTCACACAAGTGTGTTTGCACACCTCCCGACCAGCGTGCGCATGTCCCGTGCTGGGGACGTAGTGGCTGCCAGGACTAAGCATCAGCTCAGGGGCTGCGACAAAGCCATATGCCCAGCCTTAAGCTGTGGTCATTCATACTGTCACGGGTCTGAAGTTAGAGACCAAGGTCAGGGAGTCACACGGCAGAGCCAGTGAGGACATGATTCCTGACAGGGACCTATTGCCTGCTCATTCACTGCGTCCTCGTGTGGCTGAAGAAGAGAGGAAGGGAAAGAGGGAGGGAGAGAGAAACAGACCGAGATGGAAGGAAGAGAGAGAGGGATGGTAACACAGCAGAGATGGGTGACAGAGATAAAGAAAGAGATAAGAGAGATTGAGAAGAGGGAGGCAGGAAGGGAACAAGAGAGGCTGAAGGTACCAATCCCATGGTGGAGGTCACATCCTCCCAACCCTAGCCCATCTCATCAGCTCTACAGGCTCAGCTCCAAAGCTATCACATAAGCAATAGAGCCCCAACACATGAACCATCAGGAGACACAAGCCCACAGCCAGTACCACCTCAGCTCCCATGCCAACAACTGGACTGGTCCCATGTGGTCACCATAACAACATGCCACCACAGGAAGGTTTTTTCGGTGGGTCTGGAGGTAAAATCGGAAGCCAAGGGGTCAGTAGGTCCCCGTTCTCTCTCAGGGGGCTCTAGGGATCACCACAGCCTCCTCCGCTGCTTGCAGCTGGTGGCATCCCTGGCATTTCCTTCTTGGCTCCGGTCTCCACCTCCACCTTTAGTCGGCTTCTCCCCAGTGGGTCTTGTATCTGGAGTCCCCAATTCCTGTGCAGAAGGATGCCGTTCCATTGGATGGAGGGCCCGTCCCAATGCAATACCATGATCTCAGCTGAACCAGTTACACCTGCAAAGACCCTGTTTCCAAGGGAAGTCACATCCACAGCTGCCGAGTGTCCCTGAAGCAGGGGAGGAGACTACTGGGAGAATCTCTTCCCTGAAGAGATGTAAATGCCTCCTGCTTCATTATAAGGTGTCAATGACAAGCCAAAGTAGAATTACATCCAAGCCCCCCGTCCGCCCAGGTGTACTAGTTGTTTTTCGTTGCTCTGGTGAAACACTTTTGACTTCCGGTCTCAGAGGGAGAGTCCATGATGGCAGTGAGCCATGGCTGCAGGCAGCCGGGGCAGGGAGCTAAAAAAGCATCCATCACTCTTTCCGCTCAAACGTTAAGTAGAGCAAGCTCAAAGGTGGGAAAGGGTGTAAACTCTTTTAGCCTGGCCCCCAGTGGCATACTCCCTTCAGCAAGACTGCACCCCCTAAAATTCCCATAACCTCCCCAACAGTACCACCAACTGAGGGCCAAGAGTTCCAACGCGTGAGCGTGCAGAAGACGTTGCTCATCCAAACCACAATACCAGGGAACCAATGAGTTTACCAGACTTACAGAGCTTAGGAGAGGAGCTATGGAAAGGGGCTTGGAAACCCCATTGCAGCCATATTGGAATGTCTTCACCCCACATGGTATTGGCTTCCCCACAGCCGTGTAGCTTCAAGCCCACAGAGTAAGCTCTACCACCACCCGACCTTGAAGCCTCCTGGAATTAGGGCTTAATTGCAGACAGATGGCTAAGAGGAGCAGCCAGAATCTCAGGTGAGAGTGCAGTCTCTCCCCACCCCTTCCTTCTCTGAGGGAATCTCAACCATCCATAGACGGGAGTCTAATGGACTCTTGCAAGCCCCTGCTGCTGATCTGAGGAAGATGGCAGCCGCTTTGCTTGGAAGACTGTGTTCTCCACCCGGGAGGGACGGGACGCTGCTGTGTTGGGTGTAGAGTGTGTGGGGTCTGGTACAGGGGTCAAGGATGAATGGCAAAGTAGGGTCAGTAAGGCGGATTTGGGCCAGGAGGAGTATTTTTGAGGGGAGTAGTGAGTGGAAGGGTGTGGCTGACTTGCAGGCCTCTGAGAGCAAAGGACTCCTCCCCCCACCCCCAGAACTCCCCTGACACTTAGACTCATGAGGAAAGGAAGAGGGCAGTCCCAAGTCTGCCCAGAGGTACATCTGTGGGACTTCTCGTATAGCCACCTACTCTGTGCTCTGAGGACCAAAGCCTCTGTGTACCGCATGGGCAGGCAGAGACGGGCTCTCTGACTCCACCCTCCTAATACGTGACCTCTTCTCAGATGTCGGGGGACCTGCTGACCCCATCGCGCCAACCATCATCATCCCACCCAAGAACACTAGTGTTGTGGCCGGAACCTCGGAGGTGACCATGGAGTGTGTGGCAAATGCCAGGTGGGTGGCACTTCTTTGGTTGAAGTGGAGCCAGGAGCACAGTCGTCTTTGGGGAGGGTCTGGAAGCCCGGTCAGACGAAGACCAGTGAGAGGGATGGCAGGTGAACACTGTAGCTCCAGAGTGTCAGGCACGCTCAACTGTGTTCCTTAGTCTTGGGTGTCCAAGGAAAAAGAGCCAGCCATGGGGAGTTGGTGGGAGATAGATTTTGCCCAGGGTGTGGAGCCAGAGGGTGGATCTCTGTGCTCCTAACACAGAGTGGTCCAGAGAGGGGAAGACGGTCCCTCAGAACAGAGCCCTTCTGTATGCGGGGTACGTAGAAGTGGGTCATGTATGGTAGATGACACACAAGGTGAGCCCAACGTGGACTTTGTAAGGTACTATTGTGTCTCTCCAGTTCCCACAGAGGAGACTGTTAGATCGTCTCTGAGCCTCCTCCTAAGAGGACTGACTGTGTGATGAGAACTTTCCATGGGGCCTCTTTTCCCCCCAACATGACGGGGGTGCCAAGAGCCCTACAGCCCAGAAAGGGCAGGCAGTCTACACACCGTTACCCATGTGGCCAAAAGCAGGGCTGAGCTGAAGCCAGCTCCCCTGGACGCCCCAGCTCCCTGCTCCATGAGGGGCCTCAGTGTGCTCGTCTGTGAGTGTGTCATGACACACAGGACACTCAGGGGGTGTCCTGACTGCAGCCTGTCCTGCCTGCGTACCCAGTGGAGGTCAAGTCATGTTGTGGCTAGAGAATCAGACTGACAGTCCCAAGGTCCCCTCCAGCTGAGGATTCCAGGGGATTTTTCTGGAAGATTCTGAGTGCCCCAAATAGCTAGCCCCACCCCACGAGGGGAGTTCCATCCTTAGGAACCACTAGGAACTAGGAAGGAATGTCCAAGCAAACCAGAGTCCCTGGAGTTTGGAGTACAAGGATCCATGGTGGTGGGAAGGGAGCCAAACTCTCCTTACCTCTCAAAGATGAGGGTGGGTTTGTCTGTCTGCCCTTGTGTCGGATCTCTCCATATCATTTTCCCTCCCCCTCCCCCCCCCCCCCCCCCGCTCAGGTCACATATTCAAAGAAGGGAAGGTGTGGGCCCTGGGAGAGCTGAGATGTGGGACAGGGTCTTTCAGAGCTGTGTGTGCAGCTACCGCTGTGTCCCGGCCCTGTTGGGAGCATTGTCCGTGACTGACAGGCTCCCCTGTCACCCAGGGCTGCTACAGTTGCCCCCATCCTACAGATGGGGAAGCTGAACTTCATGGCATTTTAGGAACTTGTCTTAAAGCTTCCTTCCACTAGGGAGTGACAAGGTGCTAGCCAGCTCCGTCCTGCCTCTCCTCATATTTGCCCTGCTGCCCCCATCGCCTTCCAGACGCCCTTGTCTGAGGGCAGCTTTGCTTCCCTGGTCCCCTAGGCCTCTGATCAAGCTGCACATCGTCTGGAAGAAAGACGGAGCCCTGCTCTCCAGCGGTATCAGTGATTACAACCGCAGGCTCACCATCACCAACCCCACTGTCAGCGACGCCGGCTACTACCAGTGCGAGGCCGTACTGCGCAGTAGCAGTGTGGCCCCCGTCACCCGGGGAGCCTACCTCTCGGTGCTGGGTAAGTCAGGGAAAGTACTGGGGCTCATCTGCTGTGGGAGAAGGAAGGAGCAAGCAGAGACCACAGCAGGTGTGGCCAGCTGCCATCTCCACCGTGGCTAAATATAAAAGCAATAAGCCTCTAATCCTGTCTCCTGGTCCTTCCTCGGCAGAGCCCCCTCAGTTTGTCAAAGAGCCCGAGAGACACATCACAGCAGAGATGGAGAAGGTGGTGGACATCCCCTGTCGAGCCAAAGGTAACACAGAGGCAGGGGAGTGGGAACAAGGACCCCAGACCTCCACCCTCTCCCACCCCTGTCAAGACATCTCTAAGCCCCACCTCCCTCTTCAGACCACATCACTAAACAGTGACAGGCTGGCTAGGTGCTGGCACCCAGGAAACAAACAGCCAAATTACCGTAATCTCAGGCTGCAAATCAACCCACGTAACTCCAGGGTTACAAATGAGCCCAAATTACCGTAATTTCAGGACAGGTGACAGACCCAAATTGCCCATAATTTGAGAGTTGTAGACAATGCCGAATCACCATTTTGCCAGCATCCGCAGACCTGGTGTGTCTCACCTGAACGAGTGTCACCCACTCAGCCTATTTGAGGTGGGGGTTGCCTGGCTGGGTCCTCTCCCCCTGCTGGTCCTACTTAACCCGCAGTTTCCCATGCTCACTGCCCCCATCCTGACAGAGCCGAGCCTAAAGGTAGCTATAACCAGGGGATAGAGGGTTAAAGGGTATTGTCGCATGGAGTGTCGGAGCTGAAGCATCCTAGCAGCCAGTGGCTGAGGCAGGAGAATTGCTGTGAGTTCCAGGCTGCCCAGAGAATAGAGAATCCTGAGCCAGGGAGTAGATATGGCCCAAGTATCGTAGAGGGGTTTGCGGAGCTGCAGCTCTCCTGAGACCCTTGGGCAGAGGCAAAGACGAGGACCCGTGGGAACAGAGGAGTGGCAGGTGGACACTGCTGCCTCATAATCTCAGCAGGGTCACTCACTCTTGGCCACCCAAGGGGAGTAAGCCAGGCTGCGTCCACAGATGGACCATATAGCCAGATCCCTCCTGTTTTCCAGCGTACATATTTGCAAAGAGATGAAGGAACCAATAAACAAATAAAGATGCCTTATTTCACCTCATTCAAAATGCCACGAGCCGAGAGGTGCCCCCTTATTTTATGTGCCACTAAGAAAGAAAAAAGGCTGCCAATTAAATCATGACAAGCTGTCGATTGTAAGCCACGCCCTGATCCCCCATCATGTTGCAGTGAATAGCAGGGAATTGGTGTCATCCAATGCATGAAGCACGGTGATGACGGACTGCAGGGTGGGAGGGTGCAGGGGGTGGGTGCCGAGCTGTGGCTGCCCCTTGAGAGTGCAGAATGCCTGGGAAGTCAAGTTTGAGCAGAGTCAGAGGGAGGGAGGATGAAGGGGACTTTGGGAGAACCAAGAGACATTTATGAGGAGAGAGAACCAGACCAAGGGATGGAGACATCCATCTTCCTCTGTGTGAAGACCAGAGATGGGACTTCTGGGCACCTGCCCCAGGACAAGAAGCCCCTCTGCCTGCTTCTCCACCCGGGCTCCATTGTCAGGGGGTTGGGAGCGGCATGGGGGTTAGCACAATACACAGAAGGCTGAGCTAAGCGTTGCAGTAAAAAATTAAAACCACACCTGCCGTCCCTGCTCAAGAGGCTGAGGAGAGAGGGTTGACATGAGCCCAAGTCTAGCCTGGGCTATAGTGACTTCCAAGACAACCTGGGCTATCGAGCAGGACCTTGTCCAAAATACGTAAGAATAATAATAATGAAGATGTAGAAGTCAATGAATGTGAAGCCAGGGATGGAGAGTTTGCTCAGTTGGCAGTGTTTGCATAGCACGGGCAAAACCCTGCTTCAGTCCCCAGCACTGTATAAACCAGGCGTGGTATCACACACCCTTTGTAATACTAGCTCTTGGGAGGTCAAGGCAGGAGGATCAGAAAGTCAAGGTCATCCTTGGCTACATTGAGAGTTCAGGGGCAGCCTGGGCTACATAGATCTCTGTCTCAACAACACCAATAGGGCCTGAAGAGATGACTGGCAGTTAAGAGCACTTGTTGCTCTTGCAGAGGACCCAGGTTCGACCCCCAGCACCCATATACATGGTAATTCACAGGGACCCATAATTCCAGATGTCCTCTTCTGAACCCTATGTGCACCAGTTACATATATGATGTAATACATACATGTAGGAAGAATACTCATACACATAAATACATATAATAATAGTAATAATAATTATTACTAATAGGTCAGAGGTTAAAAGTTCATACTACTTATGCCAAGGACCTGGGTTCAGTTCCCAGGATTCACATCAGGATTCTTACCACCCACATCTCCAGGTCTGGGTGGGATGGAGGCCTCTGGCTACTTTGGGCTCACACACACACCACACACATACACGCGCGCAAGCGCACGCACGCACATAATTTAAAATGCAAGTCTTAATATAATAGAAGCAGATGGGATGCCTCTTTGGGTAAAGGTGCTTGCCAAAAAAAAACCTGACAATCTGGGTTCAATGCCTGGAACCTACATAAGGGAGAAAACTAACCTCACAAAGCTGTCCTCTGGCCTCCACATACATGCAGTGGCACATGCATGCCCTCTCCCCGTAATGGTACATAAACATTTAGACAGCAATAATAATGAACCACCCCTCTAAAAAAATTGCCAGTGAAGCATTTCTGTGGAAAACTGATTCTAAGAAATTTTAATTTTCTGAAAAATCTCTTCTGTATGCCAAAAGTCTTGAGAGTTTTCCAAGAACAAACTCCCTAAAATCAATGTCTAGGAGAAGCTTCTAGAAAGCAAAGCGCCCTAGGACCTCCTGCAGACAAGGGGACATAGTGGCTGACAGTGGCCCTGGCCTCCTACAGGGGTACCACCTCCCTCTATCACCTGGTACAAGGACGCTGCATTGGTGGAGGTGGAGAAGTTGGCCCGCTTCAAGCAGCGCAGTGATGGCAGCCTGCAGATCAGCGGCCTGCTGCCCGATGACACCGGCATGCTCCAGTGCTTCGCCCACAATGCCGCTGGAGAGGCGCAGACCTCCACCTACCTGGCCGTCACCAGTAAGTGTCCTCCCTGTGCTGCCCCTGAGCTGCCCCATGAGACACAGTGTCTCTCCCCACTGCTGAGGAGTACGGTGGGTCGGGACCGCACTAGGATAGGAGCCTATCCCTTGTGGCACCAGCTCATCGTTTCCTTTCAGCACTGCATCTTGCCGGAGGAAAGGGAACCCTGCTCCCTCGTGACCATCTTCAGAGGTCCTAGGGTCCCTGATGCCCTTGGAAAAGAGCCAATCCCATTTGCTGTGTCAAGACACAGGAGTCCCCCAGGGTCCTGGAGCCCCAGCACGAAGGCAGCTCTCAACTTTGCATTCTTAGACAAGCTACTGCGTGTTCACTGGAGGTCAAGTCCTACTGACTTTGTCACTGAGGGTGTAAGCTGCCCTCTGGGCTCTCAGTTTTCCCCTCAGTGGAGGCCTGAGGTTCCAGAAGGCAGAGCTATCCTGACTGGTGCATCTGGACCTCTCATAGGCCTCCCTGCAAAAGACCCTGTAACGCCAGGGCCAGCGGATGGAGGAGAGGGCCCATCTTTTTGTGGGCTCGGAGCTTCTGGCCCCTGGTTAGGTCTCTTCCTAGGTTAATAGATCCTGCTGTCTTCCTCTACAGGCATTGCCCCTAATATCACCAGGGGCCCCCTTGACAGTACGGTGATTGACGGAATGTCGGTGGTCCTGGCGTGTGAGACCTCGGGGGCACCGCGACCTGCTATCACCTGGCAGAAAGGTAAATGGGACGGACATTCAGAGGGCATAGCCATGTGACAGTCGAGGAGAGCACAAATCTCATCTCAGGAGCTAGGCAAATCGAGTTCCATGTGTATAATTGGAAAGGCTGTACAGTGTACCACCCATCTTCACAAACCATGTTGCTCTGTGTTGTTCTGTCTCTCTCTGTCTCTTTCTCTCTCCAAGGCCAGACCCAAGACCTCTTACATCCCACTGCAAGAGGTCAGTCCTGACCTGGTGGTGTCTTTATCCTTCTGCCTGTCTACCAGTCTATCTCTTTATCTCTGTCTCTCGTGCGCATGTCTCCCCTGCACTGCCCCGCTGCACCCCCCATTCGTCCCTCTCCTCCTCAGCTCCCCTGAAGGTGACTCTTCCCAGAAGCATCCTGTCCTGTGGCGGGATATACCCATCATCACCTTGTCAGCCTGTCTCCTGCCTTCTCTTCCCAGCCCAAATGCAGCTGCCTCCAGGCCACGGCTGGCCGATGCTAGCAGCAATAGCACACAGAGCGTGGCCTCCTCTGGTGAAGGGCAGACATGGTGGTGGGTGGGGAAGTGGCAAAAAGGGTGGCCCATAAGGGGTACCGCTACCCCGTGTCCCCGTGAGCCTGGGCCTGTCACCAAGCCCAAGCTCAGGCCTGTCTCCAACCCATTTAACATTTCCAGAGCTGGGTGGGTTCCTGAGACCTTCTAGGACTGAGCACCTAGGGCCAACATCAAGGCTTCCTCTGACACCCCGGCAATCGCTTTACCACCTCAGGGGAACGCATCTTAGCCAGCGGCTCTGTCCAGCTGCCTCGCTTCACCCTGCTGGAGTCTGGAAGCCTGCTCATTAGCCCAACCCACATCTCTGACGCCGGCACCTACACCTGTTTGGCCACCAACTCTCGGGGAGTCGACGAGGCCTCGGCAGACCTGGTCGTATGGGGTGAGTGACTCTTCATAGTGGCGGGCTGCCAGCATCTGCACTTTCATGTTGTGTTGCTGACACAGCCAAGGCTCTTCCTGTCACAGGGATGGTGACAAATTAACTTCGAAGCCAAGAACCAGGGGGTGATGGCTCTGCCAGCAAGGCCACGGGATGGGGAGGCTGTGCCATGCTTGGCTGAGTCCAGAGATCTGTAAAAAGCTGTCTTGTGTATTTTAGGGGCAGAAATCGACACAAGGCCAGAGTGTAAATATTTTTGACTCTGTGGGCCAGACGGTGTCCCTCTCAGCCCCTTTCCTGCCCTCGTGCTGCCAAGAAAGCAGCTGAGACATTAGTGGCATTGGTGGCATAGTGGTAAGGCCCATTCAGGTGAGCCACCTGGCGCTGATCAGCCTGGAGAGATGCCACCAGATGTCTCAAGCCTCTTCCACTTGGGGTGTACACCTTGACTGTGTGGCCACCTGTCCAGGCTGAGCCCTAGGCCCTGGGGTGAATAACTAGACCCTGCCTGTCACCAACAAGCTGCCCTAATGGTCCTGGTGACTCTCAGCGTGCAGTTTCCCTTCCCTCCCTGGCACTCTGAGTCCCCAGCATGTTTGTGGCTTCTAAGGATCAGTGTCCCTGGGACATTTTGTCCTTTCCACTCTTCTGAGACTTTTGTATGGTACCCACACCTGTCTACACATGAGATCATCGCACATCCTCTCCTAACATCTGGATGTACAGCCCCAGATCACCCCAGGAATGTCCCTCCTGTGCCAGCCCCACATCCCTGCCACCATGTCCCTGCTTGCCGCACTGTCTCTACCTTGTCTTACAGCCCGGACCCGCATCACCAAGCCCCCCCAGGACCAGAGTGTCATCAAGGGCACCCAGGCCTCCATGGTGTGCGGAGTGACCCACGATCCTAGAGTGACTGTCAGGTACTCCAGGCAAAGTGGCGGGGGTTGCTGATGTCAGGATGACATCATCGGGAGCTGATCCCAGAACTGGGTATGGATGAGGCTGAGTGAGCATCTGGGGACCGCGCTGTGTGAGCTGTGTGGACAAAGTGGAAGGCAGAGAAACAGAACAAGGAGGAAGATTTGGGAGATGACTCAGAGCTAAGAACACTTGCTGTGTAAGCATAAGGACCTGAGTTCAAATCCCAGCCCCCAAAAGTTGGGTGCAGCTGCATACATATATCCAAAGAAGAATGTAGCTACATAGATGCTTATAACCCTAGCCCTGTAGAGAGGCAAAGGAGGACTGTTGGAGCTTGCTCAGCCTAGTGCCAGGTTCAGGGCGAGACACCGTCTGAAGAGAGCTATAGACAGGACACCTAATATCCGCCTATGGCCTCCACACACATATGCATATACACCATGAACATATTACACAATATCCTGAACACATGTGTGCATATGTGCATACACACTACACATACATGTGCATATGCACCATGCACATATTGTACACACACAGTACACATGCATGCATATGTGCACATACACTATATACATGTGCATATATACCATGTATATATTGTATACATACACTATACACACGTGTATATACACCATGTACATATTGTACCCATACACTGCACACACATGTGCATTTTTGCACATAACTACACATACATGTGCATATAACCATGCACATATTGTACACATACACTACGCACACATGTACATATATACCATGCACATGATGTACATACACCACACATGCATGTGCATATACACCATGCACATATTGTGCACATACACTACACACATGTACATAGATAACATGTACATTTTGTTCACATATGTTGCACACACAAAGAAAAGGAACCACAAAGGAGGAGAAGGAAGGGAGGAAAGGAAAGAAAGGCATTTAGGATGAAGAGATGGAGGACTCCAACGTGCACGCTCCCTACTTTTCAGACCCCCAACTAACCTCTCGTGAACTAATTAGTTTAAGCACCTATTGTAAGGTCTTCATGTCTTATTTTAATAGTCATAATGGAGAGATCTGGTTAGGAAGACAAAGAGGGGGATGGAGAGATGGCTCCGCAGTTAAGAGCATTGGCTCTTCTTCCAGAAGACTTAAATTCAATTCCCAGCACCCACATGGCAGCTCACCACTGTCTGTAATTCTACCTCACAGACATACATGCAAAACATCAATGTACGTAAAAATTTTTAAAATAAGAATACAAAGAGATGAACATAGAGATAGGGCAGGAGGTGACCCCAGGGGATGACCATGGAAGAGGTCTTGTAAGGAAAAAATCCCTGAACTGAAGTCACCCCTTCCCCGCTATGGGGAAGCCAGGACCTTGACCTTAAGGTATGTAATCCCTCAAGAGCTCAGTGTAGCTCTGAAAGCCAGTGTAATGACTGAGAAAGTCATCTGTGTACTGAAGTTTCCAAATACCCAAACTTGAGCAAGGACACCCAGTGTACCCCCAAACTGTAAGAAGACTGGCAACTACAACCAGGGGGCTGTGTGGTGTCCCTTCATGCTCTCCTGGGAGCTCCAGAAGGCTGAGAATCGGCGTAACTGCCTCTTGAGAGGATCCCAGCATGTTGCTGTCCTGCTAATGAGCAGTAACACTGTCACACAATTGGCATGGAGGCCAACGGGGTGGGCACTCCTGCCTCCCGCAGACAGGGCCTCTTAGCTACACAACTGTATCCTGGGGCGCCACCTGCTGGTCACTTGGAAGAGGACCGGAGCAGAGTCCGCCAGTCAGTATAGCGTTCTGAGGAACCAGGATTGCAGGACAGCAGGCAAGGAATGACTTGTGAAGGGTTTGACATGGACCTTTGGGGGCATTTTCACATGCCAGCACAGAACACAGAAATAAGCCTGAAATCACACAGAGCTGGTCGGGATGCAGGCAGATCAATTTCAGGATCCTTAGTCATGACTTTATCAGACTTTTCTCTAAAAGAAAAAGTTAATAAAGCAACTGTGAACCTGTCCTCAGGGAAAAGCCACATCCGTGCCGCTGGGACTCATGGTCTGGCATAACATGGTAGTGTCCTTTTCTACATCCACTAGTTGAAAAACCTAAGTAACCACTGTTAACTCAGCAACTGTTTCCATTGCATGTGTGTATGTGCATGCAAGTGCATATGTGCCCTGTGTGTGTACACACGCATACGTGTGTGTTTGTGTGTGGATATATGTGTTTGTGTATGCAAGTGCATAAGTGCCTCTGTATGTGTAAATATGTGTGTGCATACGAGTGTATATGTGCCTTACGTGCACATGTGGGTGTGTGAATGTGTGTGCATGGGAGTGCATATGTGCCTTGTGTGCACACACATGCATGTGTGTGTATATGGGAGGAGTGTATATGTGCCTCTGTGTTGTGTGTGCATGCATGTGTGTGTATATGGGAAGAGTGCATATGTGCCTCTGTGTGTGTGCATGCATGTGCGCATGTACATGCGTGAGCATGCAGACCAGAGATAGACATCAGGTGCCTCTCTCTATCAGTCTCTAAGGGTTTCTCACTAAACCTGGAACTTACAGCTTGGCCAGATCAGCATGCCGGTGAGCCCCAGAGATCTCCATGCCCAGGCAATGAGATAACACACATGTATGGCCCTGTCCAGCTTTCTACACGGTGCTGAGGAGCCAAATTCAGGTCCTCATGCTTGCAGAACAAGCACCGTATCCACCGAGCCATCTGCCCCAGCCCCTCCATTGATATTTATGTATTAAAATGTCACTAATTTCTATTTCAGGAAGACAGAGCATCTTATTACACTTCTGGGTGGTTCCTGACAGAATAGAACTTGGGGTACCCTTGCTTCTACAGACCCACTCTCTGGGTTTCCCAGCAACTTACAAATAGGAACCCCCTGGTGGAACTTTCCTAGAAGTCAACTGTAGCACGATTAATAAAAACCCAGAGACGGGCTGGAGAGATGGCTCAGTGGTTAAGAGCACTGCCTGCTCTTCCAAAGGTCCTGAGTTCAGTTCCCAGCAACCACATGGTGGCTCACAACCATCTGTGATGAGATCTGGTGCCCTCTTCTGGCCTGCAGGCAGACACAATGCTGTATACATAATAAATAAATAAATCTAAAAAAAAAACCCCAAAGACAGAAATTGGGGTTCAACCTGAAGATCAGAAAAGCCAAACAGCCAGCCACTGGCTCTTACCTCTACCTCAGTTTGAAATGGCGATCCTGCCTCCAGGAATCTCCAGGAGAGCTGTCTTTTCCCATTTTATAATCCTATCTAGGGATGGGATTAAAGGTATGCACCACTACCACCCAGTTTCTATGGCAAACTAATGTAGCTACAGGGATTAAAGGTGTGTGTCACCACTGCCTGATCTGTAAGGCTGACCAGTGGGGCTGTTTTACTCTCTGATCTTCAGGCAGGCTTTATTTGTTAAAATACAAATGAAATATCCCTACACACATCCCCACCTGAGGCTGAAGTAGCCATGCCACATAATCTTCTTATGAGGAGAGGAGAAAGAAGTGAGCTCTCGTCACCACCTCCTCCTCTGCAAACTGGTAGGATGGATACCTATTCTATCCGAAAGACCGGCCCTTTGTCTCTACTCCCAGCCTGTGTCCCTCAGGTGGTGCAGGCCCTGCTGTCCCCCGCAGCCTTGAGATAAATGGGTGGGGAGGGAAAATCTCAACATTTGGAAAGCTCCCCAGTGATTCTGATATTTTTTCCCAGAAACAGGGTATTCTAGCTACAAAGCAGGCTAGAAAGGGGTAAACCGATCACACTGAAGCCTTGGCCGCTCAAATCCCAAGTGATGTGTTGTCAAGACAAAGCTGGGCCCCAGGGAGGAGGCCCAGACAGCTGCAAGCTGCCAGCATAGAATGTCTCTAAAGCCATTCTAGAAGAATCTATTTGGTATCTAGGTCCAGATCTAGACAGAACCTGATGGATACACTCTGAGACATTATTACTATTAATAATTTTTTTTTACTTTTACTGTGTAATGAATCGATTACATTTTAGGAGGAGAATGCAGATCAACCAAAAAGGAAAAGGATGCAGAAAAACACCAGCTAACCGTTCCCCTTAATTAGACACCGTCGCTAATGATATTTGAGTTCCATTAAGGGAGCCAGACATTCTCTGTTCTCTAATCTTTTTTCCCTTAAGGACCTACTGTGCCCCGTGTGCCATGTCAATAAATATTTTTGCATCAACTCAATTACAGGATTGCTTGGAGTCCATTGTGTGGGTGAAATATAGTTTGCCAGTTCACACTGACTGCATTTTTTTATTATTTCTAAATTTTTGCTAATATGGAGAAATCTCATTATAAGCGTTCTGGTATCCAAATTGTTGGCACGTCTCTGATTTGTTCAGGATTGACTATTGTGATCTAGAGCCAAAAGGGTCCCAGAAGGACCACTGGCCACATGATTTGACAGACAGTTATATAACTAGATTCGTCTGGAAATTGTCTACCCTCATGAGCTGAAGAGACTTGGAAGTCATTCATATTTTTATTTATTTTAACTTTGATTTGTGAAAAAAAACAATGCCAAGAGTGTGATTTGGGGGTCAGAGGTGTGTGTGTGTGTGTGTGTGTGTGTGTGTGTCTTTGAAATAAGGTCTTATTATATAGCCCAAGGTGGGCTGAAACTTGTAGTCATTCCCCTCTTCAGTGCTAAGATGACAGACATGAGCCACCATGCCTGGCTAAGTACAGGTTTTATTTAATTTTGTAAGAAACCACCCAAGCCAGGATTGATGGTGTATATCTTTAATCCCTGGACTCAGGAGGCAGAGCCAGACAGATCTCTGTGGGTTAGAGGCCATCTTGGTCCAAATAGTAAATTTAGGCCATCCAGGGCTACATAGAGACCCTGTGAGAAGAGGCGGGTAGAAAACAAGCACCCAACCGTCTTCCAGATTGGTGGTGCATGTCTTGGAGGAACAAGTATTCCCCTAACAGGCACTGGGTGATTGATGCTGGCCATTCTTAGTTGTCCCTTGGCTCTTGTTCTTGTTGCTGTTCTGAGGTTTGTTTTTTTTTAATTATGCGCATATGTGTCTGGGGGTGGGGTATGTGCCTATAAGTGCAGTGCCCATGGAGTCCAGAAGAGGGCGTCAGAGCCTTTGAAGCTGGAGTTACAGGCAGTTGTGAGCTTCCTGATCTGGTCCCAGGAATTCCAATTGTCTGTAACTGTATACACTCTCCACGGCTGAGCCTTCGGTCCAGCCCATTGGCTGCTCTAATTTGCGTTTCTCCGTGGCCTAAGAGGAGAACATCTCATTTCTGCTTCCCTCTGTGTGTGACTTCATCAGACAGGTGCCTGTCAAGGACTTCAGCCGGTTTTTAATCACGCATTTGTTTTCTTATGGTTGAGTTTTAAGAAGTCTCTGTATATCTTGGATAACAGTGCCTTATCAGATATTTGTTGTGCAAACATTTTTCTCCCAGTCTGTGGCTTCTCTTTTCGGTCTCTTGGCAATATCTGTAGAAGAGCAGAAAATTTTAATTTTGACAAAGTCCATCTTATCAACCCTTTCTCCCAGGGATCAGGCCTTTTGTGTAGTATATGGAATTAGTATCAAAGGCGAGGCTGTGCAGATTTTACATTACCTCCTAGCCGCTGGGGGATCCTGCATCCTACATTTAGATTTGTGACCAATTTTGAATTAATTTTTGTGACAGGTATGAGGCTTGTGACTACAGCTCTATCTGTCCTGTATGTGACATCCTGTGGTTCCAGCATCATTTATGAAAAGGACCTTTTCTTTTGTCTTATCCTTGTCTGTTGTTGGGAAGGAATTTGTACATTGTTTCATTGTATGGACCTGTGGAAGGCAGAGGAGAACCTGGAGGAGGAGTCAGGTCTCTCTTCCCACCGTGTGGATGCTTGAGTCATCTGGCTGTCAGGAAGCACCTTTACCCTCCGAGCCATCTCACCAGCTCTGTTTTTGTTTGGGTTTTATGTCATTGAGTCATTACAGAAACCAGATTTTATAGCACAGTGGCCAGTCAATAAACCATTTCTATAAAGGACCAGGAGTAACTGTTTTAGCTTTGAGAGCCTCATTGTCTTTGTCACCACTAAGCAACTCTATCTGTAATGTGTCCACAAACAGGTATGTCCATGTTGCGATAAAACTTCCTTATAGGAGGTCTGGAGAAGTGGCTGAGCAGTTACTGCTCTGCCAGAGGACCTGGGTTTGATTCCCAGCATCTATATGGGGGACCACAATTATCTGTAACTCCAGTTCCAGGGAATCCAATGCTCTCGTCTGTCCTCCACAAGCACTAAGTACACACACATACACACGCACAGTGCACATATGCATGCATGCAAACAAACACTCACATGCACAAAATAAAATAATAAATCTTTGTTTCATTTTTTAAAAAAAACTTTAAATATATAAGCATGTAATCAGCCATAGCTCACTGAGCCCACTATAGAATATCTACATTCTGGATTGGTACACATACTGTCCTATGCTGCTAACCCATCCTTCTAGCCCTTGTATTCCTAATTAGAATCAAGTACCTATTAATTAGATTGGCGTTTAGTAACAAATGCTTCCCAGGCAGGGACATATGCTCCCTGGAGCATCATGTCCTAAAGCAAAGAGTGTCTGCTTGCCATGAGTATCTCTTAAGCAGCAGTAACTCTCTGCAAATAGATCTGCTTTTAAGGAAAAGCCTGCTCACTCCGCGGACGCTAGCAAGGATCATTCTTTTCTGGGTAACGAGATGAATGGGAAGTGACTGCTATTGTCCATTTCTAAGCATATATTAAAAGCCTTTTAAATTAACCTGGCAGTTTCACTGCTGATAATTTATCTTCGAAGAAGTGGAGTGCAGGTAAACATTTTTCAGCGAGGGTGTTCATCACATTATTAGCTACAGTAGAGGGAAAGGCGGTAACAGTATGTCCAACACTCCCGAGTCAGTGGCGTGACAAGGGGACTGTATGCGAACCTCCTGCCTCTGAGTGATTGTACTTTTTATGTGTGGTATAGAAATAACACATGAAAAGAGCATATGATACTTTGTTGAGAAAAGACAGTTTTAAAAACAGTATATATGAAAATGTGGAGGATGGATGGATGGATGGATGGATGGATGGATGGATGGATGGATGGATGGAAGAATGGATGGATGGATGGATGGATGGATGGATGGATGGATGGATGGAAACTTAGATGGGCAAGTCGTAGGTAACTAGAGTGAATGGGTGGATTGATAACTAGAAATTATTGATATACATATTCTTCAATGAAAACATCATGGCTGACTCTTACTGACCCTTTGCCATGTTTGGGACTCCCCTAAGTATTCCATATTGGCTCTACCAGCCCTACTACCTTAGGAAGTCAGAGGGTCCCACGTGTTACAGATGGCAAACTGGGTCACAGATGGTTAAATAAACCTACCCAAGATCACATCGCAAGCTGCTGGTGACAGGGACAGCCTTTGGCCGGAGCTTATAACTCCAGGACAGAGCATGACTGCAGCCCCCCAGCAGAGAACAGAAGAATCTAGAAATAAAGATTTATGTTCCCATATTAATCGTAGGCTCCCAGTACTGAAAAACTTTTCTTTTCCATGGTCCTTCTTTTCCTCGTTTGGTTGGTTGGTTTTGACTTTTTTTTTCTTGCCAGTAGTTAACACCTCTGTTGATTTTTCTATTTAAACTCAGGGTTAAAATACGGCAGGTATACTCTTGCTGGTAGTCTTTCATTCTCTACCTCCAGGTATCCTTAGGACCTAAGGCTGACCCACTACTGTCCCCGGGTGACATCTTGCACCTTTGAGAACTACAGCCCACCCTCCCTGGAGGGCACTGTCCATCCCACCTCCGAGGAGCAGGTTCTTGGAATATGTCCATGACAATGATAATGGCTGTGTTTTCTCCCTAACAGCTCTAGAGGAGCTACTTTGTTCTGTCACGCACCGGTGTGTATGTCATTTCTCAAGTCTCCCTTCGTTCCAACTGGCCACAGCTAAAGTGATTTTTTTTTGTGGACACTAAGGTCAATTTGTCACAGTGATGCATCGATCTAACGATCCCCCTCATAGAACTAATTCCAAAATGTAGTCTCCCCGGAAACTTTGATTTCTTCTCCAGCTGCAATCTTTTAACATCCTCAGAGGAATTCCTTGGGCTGCCTCTTTCCCAGCGGCTCTTTTGCGATGGCTTCTGGCCAAAAGTAGCGACATTTTGACCCAGGTCTGAACCCAAGGTGTAAATGACCGGTAAAGGCCTGCTGCTTGAATGCTCCCGGACCTAGCACCTGTCCCAAGAGCGCTGGACTTCCAGGCTTTTCCCCAGGAAACAGCCTCCTCCCAGGCCCTGCTCCCTGCCTATAAGCCCAGACCTGGAGGCAGTCTATGTGAGGCCTGCGATGGCTGATTCCTTCCAGGAGGAGGCTTGGGCGTGGCTGACCCTAGAAACTTCCCTATCTCCTTTGGCTGATCCATCTGTCCTCCCACTCCATAGATACGTGTGGGAGAAGGATGGGGCCACCCTGGCTGTGGAGACCAACCCCCGGATCCGGCTGGACAGAAATGGCTCCCTACACATCTCGCAGACATGGTCAGGGGACATTGGCACATACACCTGCCGGGTACTCTCAGCTGGTGGCAATGACTCTCGAAATGCCCACCTGCGCGTCAGGTAAGGACAGGGGGGGGGGGACACCGGAAATGGCAGCAGTGGCATATTCGAAGCCATCCAGCTCCTTTTGGTCATGACAAGAAGTCATGTATGACTAGGCCCACCCAAGTTCCCTAAGACACCTCCCGAGCATCCTGCTAGGTCTGTCCCTCAGCTCAGGGACACCCTGTGAGACACAGAAGTCTGCAGAGGCCTTTGACGGGGCTCTAGCTCCAGAGAGAAGAATCTGCAGGCACAAATGTCTACACACTCCAGATAGGTCACCAAGACATCAAAGGATGCTTCCACCCTAGTCCAGCCCAAATAAGTTTCTTGGGCTTACTTGCAGGTGGATGGGTGACCCCAAGGCAGCTGCGTCACCAAAATGTCCCACTCTGGTACAGATGGTGGCCTCCTCATAGTGGCATTGATGGAGTCCCCTCTTCAGTTAACCTTCTAGCCTGTATCTACACTTCTGAGATCACATGCAGCTGGAACAGGACTATAGGCCTCCCTGGGGAGGGGAGGGCACGAGGGATTGGTGGGAATCTCAGGTGAGGATCTGATGACCAAGCCTCCCCACCTTCCTCTATGAAGGCACATCAACAAGCAATCTTTTTTTTTTTTCTCGTTTGAGGGTTTCATGCTTGCATATGGTGTACGTTGATCAAATCTACCCGCGGCCTTCCCCTCCAAGTCCTCCCCACACCCCTACCACTTCTCCCTCTCCACTTCATGTACTTTGTTCTGAGACCCACTGAGTTCTCTTAGTGCTGCCTGCACGGGTATGGGGGTAGAACCATCTCCTGGAGTATGGGTAGCTTCTCTGGGATTGCACCCCTAAAGGAAAGGGATGGTTTCTCAGCCAGCAGCTGGCAGTTTCCACTCAGATGTCGAGCCATGGGTCGGACTCATGAGCCCTCTCCCCTTCCATGCTGCGATTTTGGCTGATTTGGTCCTGAGCATCCAGCCATAGCCACCGCCAGTCCCTGTGTGCAGTGTTCCTGTTATGCCCAGCAAATACTGTTTCTGTGTAGCAGTTCTCTACCTCTGGTTCTTAGGGTCTTTCTACCCCTTCTTCCGGGATGATCCCTGAGCCCTGGTGGTGCGGGGAAGAGGGGTGTTGATATAAATGTGTCATGTATAGCTAAGCACTTCACAGTCTCTTCCTCTCTGTACGTTGACCAGCCATGGGTCTCTGTATTCGTCACCATTTACTGCAGGCAAAAAGCAGCTTCTCTGGTGAGGACCGGAAGATGCCCTTATCTAAAAGTATAAAGATAAAAACCAAGGAGGCAGTTAATTTCTTTATCTACTTAGGACAGTGATGGTATTAGATTCTTCCACTATGACCATAGGTTTTTAGGCCCCTTTAGTGGTATCTGGCCTGAATTCCATCTTGGGAAGCAGGCCTTGAATCCAAGCAGAAAAAAGTGGCTGGTTACTCCCATGACATCTGTGCCATTATTGTACCAATGAGTGTATCTTGTCAGGCTAGTTGTTATTGTAGCTTGCAGGATTCACAACTGTATAAGACTATTAATTACTTCCCCCCCCCAATAGTATATATTGAACCTTCCAGAAATATGAAAGCAAGCCCATAGGGCTGAGGCTTCACGTTGGTGCCAGCTTGATTTATCTATGTCCTGTAACACTAGTTTACAGTGTCTTCAGCATCAAGCTCTGGAAGGTAACCAAGAGCAACAGCAACAGCCTGTAGTATTGGAGAGACAGTTATGGGATCCCACTGACCAACAGCTTAAAAAAAGGACACCCTATACATGGCACTGGACTTTTTTTATTGGATCGCCTATAAAATTATAGGCTGTTATCTAGGCGAGCCATTGTGCCCCATTAGAGAGTAGCTCCATTTAAACTCCTTTTGTTTTTTATTTTATTTTTAAAGATGTATTTGTTATGTATACAATGTTCTGCCTGCACTGCAGAAGAGGGCATCAGATCCCATTATAGATGGTTGTGAGCCACCATGTGGTTACTGGGAGTCAAACTCAGGACCTCTGGAAGGGCAGCCGGTGCTCTTAACCTCTGAGCCATCCCTCCAGCCCCTGAACTCCTCTTATATATGCATATATATATATATATATATATATATACATACATATATATACACATTTTAGGAAGCTTATCCGGTAGTAGTAATATAGTAATCTGTGGGTGGTCACAGCTACTTAGCTGAGAATGGTATTGGCTGCTAGGCAGCACATGCCTATAATCTAAGGATTTAGAAGGTGGAGGGAGGAAGATCAGAAGTTCAAGGTCATCTTGTTCTACAGAGCAGGTGGAAGACCAGTTTAGCATGAAGGGCAGCGTTATCTAGTACACAGATAACATAAGACTCGCTGAGTCTACAGCACTACTGTCACCCAAAGGCAGAGCTTAGCACTTGGGATGGGCCCTCCACACATCTCTCTCCTCCAGGCAGCTTCCCCACGCCCCTGAGCACCCCGTGGCAACACTCAGTGCTGTGGAGAGGCGCGCCATCAACCTGACCTGGGCCAAACCCTTCGATGGCAACAGCCCCTTGATGCGCTACATCCTGGAGATGTCGGAAAACAGTAAGGTCCCCACTGTCACCTTCTTGTATCTCTTACAACCTGGGCAAAGGGGCACATGAGCTGGAAGATGGCCTGTGTGCATCCTCCACCCCATAATACTCTTCCGGGCCTCTGAGATCTTCCCCCTGGGCAACCATGGCTTCCTTGCATGTGAAAAGAACAACGATCTTACTTCCAGGATCACAAGTGATCCCCAAACAGTTGGCAGGTTATTGTGACTTCCCAACAAGACTTGCACAGGGGAGCCTTGAATGGGAGTATAGCCTGTAATCCATTGGGAGGATGAGGCAAGAGAATCATGAGTTCAAAGCCAACCTGGGCTTTGAAATGTAGGGGGAGGGGCTTGTGTGGGACCTGGCTCAGCAGCAGCCTCAAAGACATCAGTTATTCTTCTTACAAATGCCCCACTGTGAACTTCGGTGTTAGCCAGTGCAATCTGAATGATATCCTTGGTGCAGCATTTCCAGAGCTCATTGGTTCAAGGGGATGAGGCATCTCAATTCCCATGAACCCCTGCTTCTACTTCCTCCCATCTCCCTCCAACCCCTGGATCACATGGGCTAGTGGCACCCAAAAAAGCTGACATGGTGACCTATACTGGATCAAATTAGGGAGGCGCTCACTATCCTGACAACCCAAAGGAGAGGTCTGAGAATAAAAAGTAAAATCCATCACATCACTGGCTGGCGAGATGGCCCAACCAGTAAAAGCACCTGCTTCTGAGCTTGATGACCTGAGTTCAGTCCTTGGAAGCCATGTGGTGGGAGAGATCCAACTCACTCAAGTTGTCCTCTGACCTCCAAATAACGCCATGGCTCATGCATACCCATAGACACACACACATATACACACAAAAGGAAATAAATTTGAAAATTAATATAATAAAAAAGGAGCATGTCTCATCGCCCACCCGCACAATGGCCCCCTCTGCCCCAACCCTATGTGTCTGCAGATGCTCCATGGACCATTCTCCTTGCCAGTGTGGACCCAGAAGCTACCTCAGTGATGGTCAAGGGACTGGTTCCCGCTCGTTCCTACCAGTTCCGCCTCTGTGCTGTCAACGACGTGGGCAAAGGACAGTTCAGCAAGGACACAGAAAGGTGAGGGGCACACCTGTCCCCCCTAAGTAGACTCCACCTGCCTGCCACCAAACCCAGTGACACACTGGGGCAAGCCACAGGGTGGGTCTGGTTCAGTGTCTCTGCCTGCCCGAGGCTGTCTTCCACTCTGTAGAATGGGGGAATGGTATCTCTGACTTGTTTCCCAGGGAAGGCGTGAGGTGGCAGAGATGAGCAAATCCCGAGGTGTCTGATGTCTAGATCTTGTCTGCATGCTAACGCATGTATGTGCCCACATGCATGCACACACACGCACACAGAGGCACATATGCACTCCTCCCATACACACACACACACACACACACACACATTTACTATGTGCCAGTCGGGGTTTTGGCCCCCGGGTGGCACACTGAACGAACAGTGGTTCAACCACTGGGAAGTCTCGCAGACGCAGCAGGGAACCTCGGAGCGCCAGGAGCCCCTCCCCACTTCTGCTGTGCCTGCAGCTGTGCTAGGCGCCAATTCGTACTTGGCAGGAATCTCTGTGCTTATAGCCCCAGTCACCGCCGCAAAGGTTAAAACACCCTCACTTTAAAAGCTGGGAGCAGACAGGAGTGTTCGAGAAGCTATCCATCAGAGAGCAGAAAAAAAAGAAAAAAGGAAAAGGCATCCATCAAAAATAATTAACTTTTGTTTTTAATGGACAAGTGTCAGTGGCGTGAAAAATAGGCTCGGGCAGAGCACTGAGTTCCCCGGCCATGCCGTAGACAGAAATGCGGTGCTTAGTTTGAGAAGGCAGGCGGCTGGGGGCTGGCAGGCTGGGGGCTGGGGCTTCTCTCCAGCACCATGACCACACACCTGTCCTGGGACTCTGCTTACCCAGCAAGGGGGTCTAGGTGAGGCCCACCACCTGAGCCTGTAGGACGTAGCAGATCCCTTATTCCTAAAAAGCTCAAAAGCCTGTAACCCTATACTCAGGAGGCTGAAGGAGGAGGGTTACAAGTTCAAGGCCACCCTGGGCTGCAAAGCAAGACCCTGTCTCAAAAAAAAAAATCCACAAAGAGACATTAACTGAGCTTCCCAAAAGCACAGCAAGGGTTTCAGAATTATCCCCAGACAGTGTGTAATGTGACTGGTCTCTTTGTCACCTATCATATGCCTGTGTAGACAGGGTAGAGATGAGGGGGTAGAGATGGGGTAAAGGCCTAACCATATTGTTGCGTTTTTTGTTTTGTTTTGTTTTGTTTTGTTTTGTTTTGTTTTTGGCTCCAGGGTTTCCCTCCCCGAAGAGCCCCCCACAGCCCCTCCACAGAACGTTATTGCCAGCGGCCGGACCAACCAGTCCATCATGATCCAGTGGCAACCGCCTCCTGAGAGCCACCAGAATGGGATCCTCAAGGGTTACATCATCAGGTACAGGCCCACCCTAGGGACAGGAGGGCACCCTACCCCGAGGGGGATGGGAGGTGGGAGTGGATGAGAAAACGGTAAAACTCCATGGTGGATCCTTGCCGACTCACAAAGACCAGCTGATGAGAAATGCCCACGCTATGGCAGGAGGGGTTTGCACCGAAACGGCAGAAGAATGGACAGTAGTGGTAGCCTTGGAAACTAGCAGGAAGGGCTGAACAAGGGTAAAGTTTAATTCCTTCAAGGCTGCGTGAAAGACAACGCTGCCATAGGGCAGGGCTGATGTGGGAGCAGACAGGGAGAAAGAGTTGACTATGCCCATACAGCTCAGAACGGTCTGCTGCAGGCCTGACTTTAGAATAAGGTGTGCCCAGCGCATGGACCACGTGTGGCAAGGCTAACTCTGAATGGGTCTCAGCATAAAATCAAAACTTATTTAAAACGTTATGAGATTTTTTTTTTTTTGCAACTTCTGTCTGGACTTCATCTGCACAGTTCTCAATAGGCACTTTGTAGACGACGGTCACAATATCCAAAGGTTGAACACGTCAGCCAGATGGAACTCTAGGGGAAAAATTGACGGGGAAAGAATTGGCTGAAAGGAGAAAGTTATATCTCTGGTTCTTGCTGAACACAAAGGCTGGTTCTGTGGACTTCTAAGCTTTGCAGTTGGCTGAGAACTGTTTCACTAGGAACCTAAAAGAAAGCATAGGAGCCGACCAGAGTAAAATACGCCTAAATTCAAATAGCTCAGTGAGTGGTGACGCCTGCTGCCAAGCCTAAGGATCTGAGTTCAATCCCCGGGATTGGAGAGAGAAAAACAGTTCCTATTACAGATTGTCCTCTGACCTCCACAAGTGTGCTATGGCATGGGTGTGTCCCCCCCAACACAAATAAAACGTTTTGAATATTTTTGGGGGGCTGAAGAGATAGCTCAGTGGTTAAGTGTGCTTGCTGACTGCTCATCCAAAGGACCCAGGTTCAATTCCCAGCATCCTCATGGCAGCACACACCATCTGTAAGGATCTAGTGCCCTCTTTTGGTCTCCCTGGGCCCCAAACACACACACGATGCACAGACAGACATGCATACATGCAAAAACATTCATATACGTATTTTTTAATTTGATAATAATTTTTTAAATATCTTGGGATTTGTAGTTACTAGAAATACCTATCTGTAGTCTGTAATGGGCTGGCTGCAAATTGCCTTCCCTGTGCCTCTTTCTTACACATCAATATCCCTGGGTGCTGGAGGGCCCCACAGTTAGAAAGCCCATGTCCCTGGCTGTCCCATGACCAGTTGGTTTTGCTATGGGTTTGGGATGATCCTAAAGGTTCTCAGGGTGTGGCCCTCACCCAACAAGGTCAGCACTACCTGAGCACTGGGCAAAGACTCTAATTGTCAAGTCTGTCCCCAAGACGTTCTCACCGGGCAGCTAAGAGGATGGCCAAGCAGTCTGTGTTTTAATGAGCCTCTGGGTTGTACTATTTCATGCTAAGGCCTAGAACATACCAGCTCTGGCGTTTTGGGATGCATAAAAACACTTTGGGGGGCTCTGATTTTGCAACTGTTAGACCCCAAAATAGGTAAGCATTATACTTCTTCCTAGGACTAGTCCCCTGTCCATGCAGAGCACCCCACATTTGCTTGCTAGTATTCCCTCATTTTCCATGGTTGCTTTGCAGTGGAAGGTAGATATGAGGAGGTCAGTAGCCTTGGGGGTTCTCAGTCCCTCTCAGCCAAGGAACTACTATACCAGGCAAAGAAAGAGAATGAGCTAAACTTGAGAAGTGCTTTCCTGGCCATGATCCCCAAAAGCTGACACCTATGACACCTTCCCCAGAGACTCTCAGCCTCCCTGGCTGGCAATCTTATCCATGTCTCCCAAACCCAGCAAAAAGAATGTCCCAGGGGTAAGGGATGTTTGAGGCTCAGCTGATTCAAATCAACTAGCATGCATGAAATCCTGAATTTGATACCTAGCATCACATAGACTGGGTATGGTTATACAAATCTGTAGTCTTGGCATTGGGAAGAGGGTGGGGGAAAGAGGATTAGGAGTTCAAGGTTACCCTCAGCTGCATAGTTTGAGGCCAGGCGTCCTGAGCTACATGATTAAACACGCTCTCTAGACCTGTACTATCCAACAAGGTAGGGAGCAGTCAACTGTCATGACTCAAAACTGCACCAAAGTCAAATCCACTCCTCATTGGCACCAAACCCATGTCACGTGGCCAACAGCCATGACCTCTAGTGGTGACCCTATTAGACAGCCCAGATGCAGCCTATTGATGGAGAGCTCCCGGAATCATAGAACGTTTTAGCAGACAGCACCGCTCTGGGCAGTTTGCTGCGGACAAGTCTGCAGGCCGACTCAACCCACTTTCCCCTCTTCCTTCAGATACTGCTTGGCTGGGCTACCTGTTGGGTACCAGTTTAAGAACATCACGGATGCTGACGTCAACAACCTGTTGCTGGAGGACCTCATCATCTGGACCAATTATGAGATCGAGGTGGCTGCCTACAACAGCGCCGGGCTGGGCGTCTACAGCAGCAAAGTCACCGAGTGGACCCTGCAGGGAGGTGGGTGGGGAAAGGGGCCATGCAAGAGCAAGTGTGTCCCTTGGGTCCCCAGGCCTGTCAGCCTGCATGCCTGCTGGGCCATCCATGTGTCCAGTCATGAATACCCTAGTCCATGTTGTTGACTTCGCCTGGGCCTTGATCGTGGTGCTTGGTGTCATCTCCTTCCACCCTGCCTGGCTCCCACGGGGCGGATGGCAGAGAGGAAGAGCGTGGTTAAGAGTCGTGTGGAAAGAGGCAGAGGGACCTTCTGTGATGCTTCACCTTTAACTGGATCACAAGACAGCTTGGAAGGTGACCCAGACAAATGTATTGAATTTGAATTAATCTGGGAAGTAGGAGAGGAAGAGGAGCTTTGGTTTGGTCAAGCATTGTCTACAGAATCCGCCTGTGTCCTTTACCATGCTGGGCAAGATGGCCAGGCAGCCCCTTAACTACAACCAATCTCTTGATCTCCTGTAGTTCCCACGGTGCCCCCAGGAAACGTGCATGCAGAAGCCACCAATTCCACAACCATCCGCTTCACCTGGAATGCCCCCAGTCCCCAGTTCATCAATGGTATCAACCAGGGCTACAAGGTAGGTGAGGGTCTCTTTTATCCTTCAAAAGGACTCTGAGGGACTCAAGGTGAGAGAAGGGAGAAATGGGGGCTCCAGGGAAGATCAGTGGGTCACTGCGGGTTTCTAGAACCAGACTCCAGCAGATAGAGGTCAAAAATAAAAGTAGACCCCCCCCCCCAGAGAAAGAGGCTGACCTCGATAAACTTCAGCCACAAACAAGGCCTGTACACCTGGACAGAGCCATAGTCCATTAGGACAATGCAGCCATCCCTTCTTACCACTATGGTGTGGCTCCCACATGCCACCTGCCAGCCAAGTCTCCATGGGCTGTCCATGACCCCATATACAGTGTGGGACAAAGGCGTGGGATTAGGACTCAGGCAGACTTTGACTAAAATCCCAGCTTGCCTCTTGCTAATTGATGTCTTGGATTTTGGTGTGAATGTCACGCCCACTCCTTATATCCTCATGAGTGTCCGTGTCTCATTCTCTCTTCTTGCAAGAATGCCAGTCACACTGAGTTAGGGTCTGTCCCTGCTGGCCTCACTTAACTTCAAGCGGCCCTTTAAAGGTCCAAGTTCCAAACACAGCCACCCTCGGGGAGTCAGGCTTAGAACTTTGACGTGTGAAGTCAGCACAGGCTCGATCCAGCCAGCAATAGAAGCATCCGTGTGTAGCTATTCCGATGCTAGTTGGTTTTCTGGCTCGTTTAAGTGCTGGGCATCCAGACTTCTCAGACATCCTGTCCTGCATCCCAGGCCTGGAATCCTCTTGTCCTCCTGCACGGAGGCTTGCTTTCCTCTGAGAGAACTGAGGACATGCCACACAGCACAGGGCAAAGTTCACATTTGAAAGAGGGGGCGCTTGCCCTCAGCACTCAGGGGCAGGTAGACAGATGCCACCTGCTCATTTCCAGGGGTGAAAAAAAAAACAAGCCAGGAATGTAAGGTGCTGGGAAGCCAGGGGAAAGGAAAGAAAACTACAGACTCTGGGTTTGCGCTATGGCTCCCAGTGATTTCAAGGTGACAGCTGCCATACCCTCAAGTCCCCTGCACCGAGGCTGCGCATGTGCCAAGATCATCTGTAGGACAAGTGCCCGCACCATTGTGACTGTGAGGTTAGGAAGCAGGAGAGGAAGGAAGGGCGATTGTTTTGCAAAAAAAGAATGTTCTTCTTGTACTTGGAGCAACCTAGGGACCAGGGTTGGAGCCAGTGGGCCACAACGCTCGCACTTCCACAAAGGCAAAGAGCACAGGCTAAAAAGAGTCTTTCTGGGATAGGGGCTGCAGCCCAAGCTTACAGTTGCTGACTGGCCGGAAAAGGCTGCTAATTGGAACTCAGGGGAGGGAAGAGGTTTGCATGGCTATGGAGCACAGAGGCCGAGCTGGGAACAATTAAGCTTCTGACTGCCAAACCTAAGCAGAAGTTTTATTCTATGTGTGGGAGGGATGAGTTACCAACTTCCAAGGCAAAAAGCTCCCCGAGGGCTGGAAGGCCACCAAGTGGCCAGGACAACGAGGGCAATGGCCTGCAGTGACCCAGAACAAGAAGCCCCCAACCCTGCTTGATCCCAGACTCATCCCATCCCTATGCTCAGGAACTGTGCAGTATAGGCCAATGGCCACCAGCTGACCGATATGTTGAGCTCAGGAGCTCAGGAGACAGTAACAGGACATCACACTGATGGGGGCATACCCAATACCAGGCAACTAGCTACATACTTCATTCATTCTCTCATGCAAGACCCCAAAGATTTAAGCATTGTGATCATCACCCCACTTCCTAGAGGAAGAAACTGAGTCATGGGGGAGAAGTCATTGTTCACAGGTTGTACATGGCTGAGAGAGCACAGCTTGAACCCACAGCCATGCTTTTTCTTACATCAAAAATATGGGGCTGGATCGGTGGCTCGGTAGTTAAGAGCAATCGCCATTTTTGCAGAGGACCAAGATTCAGCTCCCAGCACCAATGTAGCATCTCACAGCTGCCTCTTGAATCCAGCTCCAAGGGATCTGATACCCTCTGGCCTCTGCAAGCACCTGCATCCTTTTGGTGCACATAAACTCATATAGGCACACACACACACACATAGCATTAAAAAACAAAACATGAATGCTGGGCTGTGGTGGTGCACGCCTTTAATCCCAGCACTAGAGAGGCAGAGGCAGGCGGATCTCTGTGAGTTTGAGACCAGCCTGGTCTACAAGAGCTAGTTCCAGGACAGGCTCCAAAGCTATAGAGAAACCCTGTCTTGGAAAAAAAAAATGATAGGTAGACAGACAGATAGACCAATCAACGGAGGCTTGTGTAGCTGAGTCTCTGGCCTTAAATTCAGTATACAAACAAGGTGACTTTGAACTTCCGATCCTCCTCCCCCCACTTCCAAGTCCTAGGATTACAGTATGTACCATCACATCTGGCTTGCTGGGGACTGAACCCAGAGCTTCAAGCATTCTAGGGAAGCACTCAACCAACTGAGCTACATCCTCAACTCTGTATCTAACTGTAGAATGATACCTACAACTTGTTATCTTCAGAGTACAAGGGAATAGAAGTGAATATCTTTTCTCTTTGCTTTTTCGGCCTTCAAAAATCTATGAGGTTGCCATGGTTGTCCCTTAGACATACAATAAGATAGGTTCCATCCTTTAAATTATTAGAATGTTTGAGCATCTACAAGAGTTGGGGAAAGAGTCAAATGACCATCTAACACCCATCTCCAGCTTCAATGTGACCAAGTACCAGTCAGCTTTGTCCCTGTGCCTCTCAGATTCTCCTAGCCCGTCGACCAGTGGTCCCCAATGTCCCAATACTGCCATTCTTTAACACAGTTTCTCATGTTGTGGTGACCCCCAACCATAAAATTATGTCATTGCTACTTCATAACTGGAATATTGCTACTGTTATGAATTGCAATATAAATATCTGATATGCAAGATAACTGATACATGATCCCTTTGGGGTCACAACCCACAAGTTGAGAACCACTGCCTTAGCTCATACTGGGAAACTAGCTGAAATGAATCCCAGGCAGCTGGTGGCATCATTGCTAAATGTTCTTAGAGAGAAAGCTTCTATACAAAGTCTCTCTATTAAAATATAAACTCACATTGACCATGTGAGTGCCCCAAAATGTCACCTATCCCATTGCTACAGCCTTTGGATTTCTGTGATGATCTTCTAGCCAACTCCTGCTGCTGGTTGGTTTTTATATCCCTGGATGGAGATGAAGGCTACCCAGTTGCTGTTGGTTAAGGGTTTAAGTCTCCATTGATCTTAGAGTCTCCCCCTCTCTCTCCCTCCCTCTCTCTCTCTCTCTCTCTCTCTCTCTCTCTCTCTCTCTCTCTCTCTCTCTCTCTCTCTCTCTCTCACTTCTTCCCTCCCTCCCTCACTCTCTCCCACCAGATTTATTTGGCGAAGAAACTTAGTCATTCATCCAATGAATTTTCCACAGGCCTGAATTTTGCTGATTGCCTCCCTGTGGGGTCATTTAATACGTTCCTCTGAGTACCATGTCTGCAGTAAATTGGAATGTAGAACTAGTGGCCAATTGGATTTAATTTTGTTTGATTGCCCTTTTTTTTTTGCAGGGAGGTGGGGGTCCCCCAAGTGGTGCTGTGTGTTGACATCAGAAGGTGCAAAGTTTGCTTGTCTCTTTAATCGTGAACTTGGTGGCCACGGACAGCCCTTGAAGGGTTTATGATTTTAATAGGAGTTCTAAAATGAGGGTGAAGACAATACCGTCTTTTCTTCTTGATTAGCTGAGATGCCTCCAGGAAGGAGGGGGAGAAAGGGAGGGAAGGAAATCAAGAGAAAAAAAGGAAGGAAGATGACGGTTCCCTTAGTCAGTTTTCTACATTAGGAAAATATTAAAAACCTCATTCTTTTCCATGGCTTCTCAATTCTCAGTATTATAAAGTAGTTCCCCAGCATCTTCTAAGGCAACAGTTAAGTTTGGGTTGAAGGGGGTGTCTTTGGCTCCATTTTGCTTTTAGTGATGTTATTATATACTTAAGAATTTTTAAACACATCTGCTATGCTCCAATCCACTGTGGTTATTATCCCTACTGTTGCCAAATGATCACTGGCCGCTTCAAGTTGGCTTCTGAGTCTTTCAGCATGGTCCCAGGAGTCTCTGATGGCTGCCTGTGTTGAAATTAGGAGCGGCGGGGCTGCGTCCCCGGCACCCGGCCTCCCGCATGGCTAGTTTATACCCAGAAATAATTACACGGAAACTGTATTCTTTCAAACACTGCCTGGCCTGGCTAGGTTCAGTTTCTTATTGGCTAGCTCTTACATATTGTTCTAACCCATTTCTAATATTCTGTGTAGCCCACTAGCTGGCTTACCAGGGAGGATCTTAACCTGCATCTGTCTGGAGCGGGAGAATCATGGCGACTCTTCCTCTAACCTTCTTTCTCCAAGAATTCTCTTCTGTATACTCCGCCTACCTAATTTTCTATCCAATAAAATGGGCCAAGGCAGTTTCTTTATTAGTAAGAAATCATTCCCACATCATTTCCCCTTTTTCTGTTTAAACAAAAAAAAGAAAGGCTTTAACTTTAACATAGTAAAATTATATATCACAAAACAGTTATCAAGTAAGAATTACAGTTATAATATTTATATCTATTTTATCTCTTATCATAACTAAGGAAAACTATAACTATTCATTCTTCAACTCCATCAAAGACTCCAGAAGGATATAATAATACTTAAGTAAACAAGAAATAAGAAAACTCTAGAAATGACAGAGACATCTCGCTGCCTGGACAGTCACCCAAAGTTCTTTTGTACCATCTTCAGCCTACAGGCCCATAGTTTCCAGCAGACATTTTTATCAAGCAGGAAATTCCAAAGACAGTTTAGTCATTTTCTGCTGTGTCCTGCAGAATGTCTCGCAGACTCTTTCGTGAATCAGGAACCCCGAAAGACCATCTCACCTTTAGGCAAGTTCAGCAGTCCTCTCTCTGCGGGTTCTCTGTGTCCAGTTTGCAACAGTCCAGGCAAGAACAGTTTCTTGCCCAAATGGCTATCCAACTCCATAAGTATCCTCTTCGATGCCCATCTTCCTCTTGAAGTAGATTGGTGCTGCCAGGAGCATACGTGTCTCATTGTCATGAAAAGCCCTAAGTTATTAAAACATTTAAATGCCATATTCTGCAGCCTTTGAGAGATATGAAGAATGCCTATCTAACTGAAATATATCTCTATATATCTAGAAAATCTAACATGACTACAAGCTTTACTATTATCAATGATTATCCATTAACAACCTATATTTCCTAATTATACATTACATTTTAAATGAACTACACAATCACAATACCTTAATCAAGATCAAAAATACATATACATATAACAAAATTGACCTTAAAATCCATACCAATGCAAATTATTCATATCTATATCATATCCCCCTTTAAATGTAAAAGAACATTTATAAACAATATTTGGGAACATGGGCGTAGTTTCTTCTCTCCAAACTGCTTCCTGCTGAATAGGGGCGTCGTTAATTAGGTTGTTCATGATATAACCTGTATGCTAGTTTCATCTCAGTTGGCAATTGAGCGAAGCAATTTTTTGAGGGTATTCACAGCAACCTTTCAGGAGGGCGTGGTCTATCATACCAAATCGGAATAGATGCAATCCACAGGGTCACATCCTCAGGGAGGATCTTAACCTGCGTCTGTCTGGAGCGGGAGAATCATGGCGACTTCTCTACTAAGCTTCCTTTTCCCAGAATTCTCTTCTGTCTACTCCGCCTACCTAATTTTCTGTCCTATGAGGGCCGAGGCAGTTTCTTTATTATTACAAGACCCACATTATAAATATTGTAACTGTAATTCTTACTTGATAACTTTTGTTATATGTAATTTTACTATGATAAAGTTAAAGCCTTTCTTTTTTGTTTAAACGGAAAAAGGGGAAATGATGTGGGAGTGATTTCTTATTAATAAAGAAACTGCCTAGGCCCCTTGATAAGGCCCACCCTTAGGTGGGTGGAGAAAACAGAAGAGAATTCTGGGAGAAAGAAGCTTAGTGGAGGAGTCGCCATGATGCTCCCACTCCAGACAGACGCAGGTTAAGATCCTCTCTGGTAAGCCAGCTCATGGGCTACACAGAATATTAGAAATGGGTTAGAACAATATGTAAGAGCTAGCCAATAAGAAACTGGACCTAGCCAGGCCAGGCAGTGTTTGAAAGAATACAGTTTCCGTGTAATTATTTCTGGGTATAAACTAGCCATGCGGGCGGCCAGGTGCCGGGGACGCAGCCCCGCCGCTCCTATTTCAACATGCCTGACTGGCTGGGATGACAAGATACTTCAAGCTATATAAATGTATATGAAATTTACATACAAAGGTTGCCAGGGTTGGCAGTAAGAGCCTGTCATCCCATCCATATGGGGAGACTGAGGCAGAAAAGCCACAAGGTCCGGGCCTGCCTGAGCTGTGAGTTAAAGGCTGTCCTGGTCTGCTTTCTGTTGCTGTGCTAAAGACCATGACCAGAAAGCAAACTGGAGAAGAAAGGCTTTATTCGGCATACAAATCTTAATCAGTCCATCACTGAGGGAAGCCAGAGCCAAACTTGGAAGCAGAAACTGAAGCAGAGACCACGGAGGAGTGCTGCTTTCTGACTTGCTCTCCGAGGCTCGTTCAGCCTGCTTTCCTATACAGCTAGGACCTCCTGTCCAGGAGCGGCGCTGCCCACAATGAGCTACGGTCCAATCTGATGGAGGTGTTGTCTCAGTTAAGGTTCCTTTCCAGATGACTCGGCTCCTGTCAAGTGCTAAGGGGAGGAAAAATAAACCCTACGATAAGGCAAAACTGACCAAGTCAGTGAGTCCCTGCCTCAAAATAAAAAGTGAAGAGAGAATTGGGACATAGCCTAGCATTTGTGAGTCCCTCGGTTCAATCCCCAGCCCAGGGGAAAATAAAAATGTCTTCACTGTACCCGGGGGTCAGACATTTTCCCAAGGAACTCTAGATCCCTTGAGACAGAAATAATAGATACCGTGATGTGACTACTCCGCGTGTTTTGTGCTCCGAAGATAATATTGTTTCTAGACTCTGTTAGTTGACAGCAGGGAGCTAATTTTCAACAAAGAGCACCCCGATGGGGCTGGAGACGTGGCTCAGTTGGCAGTGTTTGCCTGGCATGCAGGAAGCCCTGGGCTCCATCTCACAACACCACATAATTCAGGCAGGATAGCACCTGTAGCGCTAGCACTCAGATTGTGGAGGTAGTGGGAGGATCGGAGGTTCAAAGTCACTCTCTGCCACATCACAAGTTCAAGGACAACCTAAGCTGCATAAAATCCAGTCTCAGAAAAGGGCCCGGGGGGCGGGGGGGTGGAGTATTGATAGTTTCCATTCAACATCAAGATTGCAAGTTTTCTCACAAGCCTTTTGTTTGCAACTCTTCTGTCCACAGTAAAAAGTCCAGTTCTTGCACAGATTGCTTGGTACCAGCTCCCTCATCCCGCAGACCCAATAGCTTCAGAACAGTGATGGGGGTGTGAAACTACTGACCAACAGCTCCAGTTCTTGGCATCTTTTATAGTCTTTGGATATAACCCACGAGGGCCACACTTCACACAGCTCTGCTATGGTCTTTTTCAAAGACTCTCCCTTACTGTAGTTTTTTCCACAGCTCTATACCCTACTAGGTCCATCATTTTCATGTGGGTTTTGATTTTTAGGGATTGATTTTTTTTAATTTAATTTCATCCTATAATCATGTACAATATTTACATGGCTTCAAAATCAACTCTACAAAACAGTTTTTAAGAAAATCAGCCTTGGGCCCGGGACTCACTTGCCATACAAGCCCAACAACCTGAGTTTACGACAGAAGTGAGAAGCTGGACACAGTCACCACTCACATCTGTAAGCTCAGCAAACCCCTACTAGGAGAAGGGAGGCAGAGCAAAGGGGACCTCCAGCAGCTGGCAGACCAGTCAGCCTGGCACACGCAGAAGCGAACAACAGCAGAGACTATCTCAAGCAAACGAGAAGGCAAGGGAGGACCCCTGAGGCCGTCCTCTGAACTCCACATGTGGCGTGCTCAAGCCCACACTCACATTTGCACACATACATGTCATACACACTGAGAAAAGGAAAGCGGAAGGGAAGGCAGGCAGGCAGGTTGGTTGACTCGCTTGGCCCTGCTCTGTGAATTCATCAGTGGATTAACCCACTAATTATATAAGAGCATTTATTAGTAAATCACTTTCTAATAGTTGGCCCCACCAGCCAGGAAACAAACCTTCAACATGTGAGCCTTTGGGCAGGAGGGTTGGGGTATCCAAATCATAACACCAAGAAATCTGGGGAACTTTGTGACCCTACAGTTCCATACCCCTGTAATATACGTATCTGACAAAGCTGTCTTGGGATGTCTTGGCCCTGCTGCCATTTTGGGTCTCAGGTGTGGAACTAGGGGAAAGTTAATATGGTCGGTCACAGAACCACACTTCCTTTGCCTCGTACTCATCCCCATGAGTCATTTTTTGTGGACAAGACCCAGAGATACTATTTTAAGACATCTGTAAAGAAACTCTTTTTCCTTTATTTTGTTTAAAATGGTAGTGATTGTAATGAGCTTAAGCCCAATAAAATAATATTTACCCAAATTTTACACTTGCTGGGGAACACACCACACAATTAATTCCAACAGCATAATTAATTCAAATTTACATTAATTAAATTAAATTAAAACATTAAACTCATTTCTTCATCTACTCCAAAGAAGTTGGGCAATTTAATTGCTATGAAACAAGATAACTAAAATAAAGAGGATATTTAACATACTTATTAAATGCCACTTAGTATTTCTGATTAGTATTTTTAGGGTCTAATTAGTGTCTAATTAACTTGCTATAGGCTATCTTTTCACAATACCAATTAAATTTCAAAACATCCTTTATAAACATCCGGCCCTGAAAAGAAGAAGATTAAGCATTGTTACGGGTGCGAGTTAATCAGGAGACATTGGTGTGGTATTGTTTTATATCTATAAATACCATGCTTATTAAAACTCCTCGAGTGTAGCTTTTCACCATTAATTGCTATTTAATCAACTTCAAATAAATGAGGAAATCTCTGGGACCAGCTGCCATTGTTGGAGACAGATGAAGGGCTCAGGAAACAAGAGCAGGAGGTAAGAGTGCAGGAGAGGAGGGGCGGGCGCGGGATGAGGGGGGGAAGAGGCAGGCTATCCAAGGATGGAAGGAAAACACACAGGGAGACAGGAGAGAACGCAGTGGGGGTCCAGATGGGTGAAATATGAGATTGACAGCCTGACCTGGAACAAGGGTAAGACGGTAGTGACTGACACAGCTCTGACATTGGACCTCGGAGAACCCCGTCGGAAACTAGCCAGTGGAAAAACAGGGGTGGCAACTGCAGATCCTCAGCTTCCCCCCGCCGCGCTGTGTGATAGAGGGCCAGTGACTCAGCCCTTCTGAACCTCAAGTTCCTTGTCTTTGCACTAAAGGGGTGACTTTGTGGATGTGCGACCTACATGGTCACCCAGGGCTCCAGACTTAGGAGAGCTTCCCCTGGTGAAGTGGTCTGCCGTAGTCACTTGGGAGGAATTTCGGAACTAATGGGTCTCTGGCTTGGGTTCTGTGCCCAGTCTTTGGATCATGGAAATGGTTCTGGTGAAATACCTCCCTTGTCGGAGAGCTTGGAGAATGGGCGACGAGTCCCTAAGGGAAACAGCCAGTACCATCCATGTCTTGCCTGGAGTCAGGGACCAAGACACCCAGAGCATCAGAACGCACAGAGGGGTGACCTGTCTTACTTCTCTCTTCCCTGGGATGAGTGGCCCCAGGAACAGTGTCCATTGGCCTAACCTATGGGAGGGAGCTTCACTTTTTCTAGAACATTCTTCCGGTTTCTCCTCAGCTGATTGCCTGGGAGCCAACCCAAGAAGAGGAGGTTACCATGGTGACTGCCAGGCCCAACTTTCAAGACAGCATCCACGTGGGCTTCGTGTCCGGTCTGAAAAAATTCACAGAGTACTTCACCTCGGTGCTGTGCTTCACCACGCCTGGAGATGGGCCCCGAAGCAGCCCCCAGCTGGTGCGCACCCACGAGGACGGTAGGTGTCATGGGCCTCGGCTCTGCCCACCCACCAACCCAGGCCCTTGGGAAGTCCCTGAGCATCCTGGAACACAGCAGCCATCTTACCTTGGGCGGCCATGTTCTGACTCTAATGGGCACTGGTGGGTGGGGGACACTTTTGGGGACAGTGCCTGGGCCGGTGGGACACCTGAGCTTCAATGACATCCTGGACACCTCGCTGAAGGTCAGCTGGCAGGAGCCTGGGGAGAAGAACGGCATCCTGACAGGTAGGCATGCTGATGCTCCTGAGACCAAGGGTGGGGCAGTTGGGAGCCGGGGTTATCAGCTATCTGTCCCCTGCCTGCAGCCAGCTCCCGTCCAGACCTCCCCACTGAGCCGCACTCTCAACTCTTAGTTTCGAGCGCTTCTGGGGCCCTTCCCCAACTCTGTAGGACCTCAGAGTTTGGAGGACCTTAAGGGTCTGTCACAATACATAACTCTCTCTGCCTGCAATCCCTGCCCCACAGGACATCCCACTGAGACTCCACCTGAATCCTTAGGCATAACACCAGCAGCTCCTAGCTCCTTTGGTCCCTCTGCACCTGGAATGAACCAAACCACCAAGCTAGAGAAGGAGTGAGAATTGGAACAAGGGTCAGGGACAATGCTCAGTCCCCACCCAGCTCACACTACCTCTGTGGACTCTCGCCAGGGTACCGGATCTCTTGGGAAGAGTACAATAGAACCAATACCCGTGTGACCCACTACCTGCCCAACGTAACCCTAGAGTACAGAGTCACAGGCCTCACAGCACTCACCACCTACACTATCGAGGTGGCCGCTATGACCTCCAAGGGCCAGGGCCAGGTGTCGGCCTCCACCATCTCATCTGGTGTGCCTCCAGGTGAGTGCTCCCATCAGGATTCCTGTCTCTGCTCTGCTGAGCACTCGTTCTAGAGGGGGCTCTGTCTGTCTGTCTGGTTTGTTGGTTAGTTGGTTGGTTGATGTTTGGTTGGTTGGTGATTGATTGATTGGTGGTTGGTTGTTTGGTTGGTTGGTTGACTGGTGGGTTGGTTGCTGATTGGTTGGTTGGTTTGTTGTTGGTTGGTTGGTGGTTAGTTGGTTGATTGGTAGGTTGGTTGATTGCTGATTGGTTAGTAGTTTGCTGGATTAATTGGTGGGTTGGTGGTTGGTTGATGAGTGGGTTGGTGGTTGATTCATGGGTTAGAGGTTAGTTGGTTGGTGGTTGGTAGTTTGTTGGTGGTTGGTTGGTTTGTTGGTAGTTTGTTGGTGATTGGTTGGCTGGGGATTGGTTGGTAGGTAGCTGGTTGGTATTTTTTTATACAGGGTCTCATTCTGTAGCGCAGGCTGGCATTGAACTCACAGGAGTCCCATTCTGTAGCCTCCTGAGTAACTGGCATTACAAGCATCAGATGGTGCACAAAGGTTCCTGTCTATTTTATGGACAAAATTTCACCATGCAATCCATACTGACCTCAAAGATTGCAGTACTCCTGTCTCAGACTTCCCAGTTCTAGGATTACTAGTGTGACCATCATACCTACCCTTGAAGGGGCTCTGTCTTGAGGTAATGTTGATATTCCTTCCACAGGATTCTCTACTTTGCTTGACTCTATGAGCCCAGGGTACTCCCCTAAGCAGACTTGGATGCCATGACCTTGAGTCCTAGGTGAAGAACTGTGTGGCTCACTGTCCTCCTCCCCACAGCCCTGAGCACAATAGATGGACTAGGAGGACTCTGCCTTCTCAATCCCTGCACTCCTCACCCCATAGCAGACTCCCTGCCAGACAGCAATGCTAAGGGATAATTCTTACTGCCCACACTGGGCTGCAACTTGTGGACAGGTGGTGGGGTGGTAGAACAAGATGGGAATAATCTCAGCCCCAGATACAAACACTAAACAAATCAGGCATCATCTTCAGGCCTCAGTTTCCCCATTTGTCCACATACAAGGTTGTACCAGATCACCATGTGGTCCTATGCAGGTCAGAAAGACTGTGCCTGCATGACCCACCCAGATGGCCTGGACCTACCTACTGAGGTGGCCAAGGCACGTCAGGATCCTTCAGCCCCCTATGCCGACATGTATCAGTAATACTAGTAGATATCTGTATGGGACTTCCCAGGTCTGAGTTCCTGGCTTTCTATGCCTCCTCAGGGCAGCTCTCCCTACCATATGTGGTCATTGCTGTCACCATTATTCTGGGACATAAAGAGGGAGGTAGATTGCTATGTCAGTAGCTCCCCTTGAAACTGTGACAGGACTCCTGACTAACACAACTTAAAGGAGAAAGGGTCTATTTTGGCTCACAGCTCAAGGGTTCAACTGTCATGCAGTGAAAGTCACTTCAGGAAGAGCTCATAGCAGGTGACACAGCATCTGGGAGCTGGGGGGTCGGGGGGTGACATGACACATGACGCTGGTGCTCGGCTCTATCTCTCTGTTTTGGGGAGGTTTTGTTTGTTTGTTTGTTTGATTGTTTTATTTTTACCTCATCCCAGGACCTCAGCCTATGGAGCGATGCCACCTGCAGTTAGGGCAGGTCTTCCCACCACCCCCTTCACCCCCCCACCCCACCCAACCTAGAAACTCACTCATGTGCGTGGAGGCTTGTCTCCATGGTGATCCTAAACCCTGTCAATCAAAGATACAGTCTGTAGTGGAAGGGAGTGGAAAAGTTAGATTCAAACTGACGTGTGTGGATGGTGTGTGCATTTGTTCGTTTGTTTCATTGGTTGGTTGGGTTTTTGATACAGGGGCTCACACTATAGCCTCGATTGGCCTGGACTCACTATGTAGCCAAGACTAGCTTCAAACGCACTGCAGAATCTGCATTCCTTCTGTCCATCCTAAGCCCCCAAGAACTCCTGAGCTTCTGGCTGGAAAAGAGAAGCTGCCTCCTGCCTGCCCCAGCTGCAGCCCTTCTCGCCTCCCCAGGCATCACAGGATATGGAGGGCTGCAGCGTTGTGCGGACGGAGACAATTCTGATCCAAATGCTTATGCTGAGCCTAGCTTGATTTGTGCAGCTTTGTGGGCACTTTGCTTATTGCCAAACCTTCCGAGGGAAGCCCCTGGCACACATAACTCCAGGCAGTCTGTGCCCTCAGATCTGCCCTAGCCTCCCCACAGGAATGCGGCACCTGTAAGACAGAATCAGTGTCACAGGTCGTGGCTGGGCTTCTCCTGAAATGTCTCCAAGAAAAGCCGACTGCTCCCATTCCTCCCTGGTGCAGAGTCCTGTTCCCAGGGGAGCCACCCTCTTACTTTGTCTACCCTATTCTTTCTTCCCAGAGCTCCCGGGGGCACCCACCAACCTGGGCATTTCCAACATCGGCCCACGATCCGTGACCTTGCAGTTCAGGCCTGGCTACGATGGGAAGACATCCATCTCCCGCTGGGTGGTGGAAGCTCAGGTAAAGCCTGCTAGAGGGGACCCAGACTCCTCCCCAGGTGGCCTCAGGTGGCCCTGCGAAGATCCTGTAAGGGATGGGGGAGGGGGCACTGAAGCTACGGGTATCTGGTCTATCAGCTGGTCTTGGATTCAGGCCTAAAAATGCGTTCCCCCAGCCTGCTGTGAGGCGCTAATGCAGGAAGACTCCAAGCCACCCTGCACTCAGTTGTGGCTTTCAGACTAAGACCTTCCGTGGGTGGGAATGATGCCTGCTAGGGAGTTGGGGAGCCAGAGCATCCCACTCAAGCACAGCAAGTTGGACAGGCCTTAGGTTCCCTTCTCCAGGTGGGCGTGATCGGGGAGGGAGAGGAATGGTTGCTGATCTACCAACTCAGCAACGAGCCTGATGCACGCTCCATGGAGGTCCCGGACCTTAACCCCTTCACCTACTACAGGTAAGGCACAGGTGGGAAGGGACGGGGGCGGAGGGGTTGGCAACCCCCTCCATACCTTGCTCATTCCTTCTACCCCACCCCAGCTTCCGCATGCGCCAAGTGAATATTGTCGGCACCAGCCCACCCAGTCAACCTTCCAGGAAGATCCAGACCCTCCAGGCTCCCCCAGACATGGCCCCCGCCAATGTGACTCTACGCACAGCCAGTGAGACCAGCTTGTGGCTCCGATGGATGGTGAGGCTCCCTCGGGGGGGGCAGTGGGATGGGCTGTTCACAGGACTGTCCCCACAGGACTGTTGCAACGTGGTGACCTCCAAGAGGTCACTGACTGAATATCTATAATTCGTCCTCTTTACTTTGGGTTTGGTGGGAGGGGTGCTGCTGTTATGGTGTGGTTTGTACTTTTTGATATTTTTAAATTTCTTCCTTACTAACCGGGAAGGTGCCCAGTAGTTCACTGTGGCAAAAGGAGAGGAAAGAGCTAGAAGATTCTCTGTGTGAGCTGGGGAGATTAACCCAGTTACAGAGAGCTTGTTGTGCTGGATATTGGTGGCGCACGCCTTTAATCCAGCACTTGGGAGGCAGAAGCAGGCAGATCTCTGTGAGTTCGAGGCCAGCCTGTTTTATAAGAGCTAGTCCCAAGCGTGAGGACCTGAGTTCCAGCTCCCAGCATCGACCTTTAAAAGTCAAGCATGTTAGCACGAGCTAGCGGTCCCAGTGCTGGGGAGGCAGAGACAGGAGGGTCCCTGGGGCTCGATGGCCAGCCAGCCTCTCCTTACTGTCAAGTCTCAGGCCAGTGAGAGACTGCCTCAAACAAATAAATAAACAATGGAAATTGCCCATGGTGGCACAGATCTTTAACCCTAGGATTAAAGGTGTAAATGGGTCTCTGTGAGTCTGAGGGAGTTCCGGGCCAGCCATGGATACCTAGTGAGAGACCCTGTCTCAAAAATAACCAAAATAAAAATTAAAAAGCAAAGTGGGGTGACTCCTGAGAAATCACACACACACACACACACACACACACACACACACTTTGCGTACCTGCACACACTGGTGGCTGGGAAGACAGATAAAATGCTGTTTACCAGAAGTATTGCCAGATGCCAAGCATCCTAAAGTTCCTGCCCCATTGACCCCTCCCAGGAACATTGAGAAGGATGCAGTCTCGTCCTAATTCACAGCTAAGAACACTAAGGCTCAGAGAGGTTAGGAGCTTGCCCATGGACACACAGCAACCACAAAGTGGACCTAGGATTTAGAAATGGCCAAAAAGTGGGCACCTGCTGCTGGGGTAGAGACTGGGAAGGGGCCACTCCCCCAGGTCAGGGCTGGACATGGAGGGTCACGACAATGTGACCTGCAGGAAGTAGCTTTCTGGTGTGCTGTGGTTTCCTCCAGAACAGGAAATTTATTCGGACCCTATCTTTAGACGCTCTCATTAAACCACAACAGAAGCGTGAGGCTGGTCCCAATTTTGTATAGAAAGAAACTTAACCAGGGGGGCTGGAGATATGGCCCAGCGGTTAAGAGCACTGATTGCTCTTCCAGAGGACCCGAGTTCAATTCCCAGCACCCACATGGCAGCTCACAACTGTCTGAAAATGCAGTTCCGCAAGATCTGACACCTTCACACCAATGCACATAAAATAAAGTTAAATAAATCACTAAAAAAAAAGAAGAAGAAGAAGAAAAAGAAACTGAAGCAGAAGGAGGTCACATAACCTTCCCAGGATCCCCCCCCCATTTCCTGAGGTAACAACAAGAGGCTGAGCCCCCAAATCCACAACACAGGCCACTGGGCAAGCACATTGTCCTCTCACAGCCAGGAACCAAACACTGCTGTGCCCCTCATGCACCTCAGTGGGGGTCCCCGGCAGCAGTCCTAGAAACCTGTGGAGTGAATGAGAATAATTCTGAGAGTCGTGAGTGAAAGCGAGGGTGGCATCTGGCACCCTGTCCTCCTTGCCTCCAGAAGCCTTGCAAAGAAAGAGCCCGCTCGGTGCCTCTCCCGTGGCCCCTCTCCATACATAGCCCCGTAGCTCAAAGAGAGAGCACTCATTGGCTGTGTGAACTGATACAAACCCCTGAACCAGGGAGCCATGTTGTCACTCACAGAGTGGGGCGGTGTGGCAGGAGGAGCCAGTGACTGTGAGAAGACTTGGCACCGTAAGTTCCCGACGGACAGGGGTTATTAAGAATGGCTCCTCTTCCGGTGGCAGACACTGAGCAGCACTCTGGGGCCAGCCCAGTGGCCCAGGGCACTGTGAGTGTCTAAGTGGGACATATAGCCTCTTGTGACCTCAACTTCAGCTCTTCCCTGTGCCCCGCCAGCTGATCACACACACACACACACACACACACACACACACACACACACACACCACTTACTCCTTAATTGTCTCTGAAGGTTTCCAAACATAAAAGTTAGAGAGTGGGTGACTGGGGTTCTGGGGGGACGGGAAATCAGCGGCCGTGCCGTGAAGCCACTTGGCTCATAACAGCGCATGGCCCATTACGTCTCTTTAGCTGGTAGGGAAGTCGCATGCCAGGCCCATCTCAGCCTCTTGGGCCATCCATTTCCGTCTTAATGATCTTTAGCTCACGTCAGTAAGTGTCTGGAGAGGCACATGGAGGCAAGAGAAGGCTGCGTGGGCGCGGGGAGGGCTAGAAGGAATTGGATGAAGTGGGTTAGGAGGTGGAACACTAAGGACTGTGGACATTTGGAGCCCGGGAAGGCAAATTGGAGAGAGAAGCCCGCAGACACACCTGTTTCCGAGGAGTGGATGCCAGGTTCTCAGCTGATATCTGCTTCAGGCTCAAGGCCCACCTCCACCACCTCCAACATCACCAGATTTGTCCCACCTTGAACCTGCAAACAGGGCCCTTCCCACTGAGCTCTGTGACTCAGGGAAAAAACCTGTCTGTTCTCCTTGGTGAGACCCTAACCAGTAAGAGAAAGATGAGATCCAGCAGGAGAGACTGAGGTTTGCTGGATTGCAGGACTTCCTGTCAGTGACACGCATCCTGTCCATATGAAGGTGCCTTTACCCCGGTCTCCCTCCTCTGAAGGGCAGCATGAGCAAAGACCAGGTGTTGTAGGCAATTAACAAAGTGTGTGTTGACAATCTGAGTAAGGGGGCTAAACAGGAAGACGGCCAGAGCCAAAGGGTCCGGTTAGTCAGCACACTGGGCGGACAGGTTTTGAGCGTGCTGAAAAGGACCAGCCTCGGGGCAAGGACATGAGTCAACCATGTCAACCACGTGCACAATGAACAAAGGTGTTGCCTCTCGTGGGAGTCCAGAGGGGACAGATGGGGAGAGGGATATGGAAACAGTGTTACCAGCTCAAGCCCAGCTTAGGGATAGCACCTCTTTGAGGCACCAGCTGCTCAACCGGTGGCTGGGGAAGAGGGAATACGGGGTGGTCTCCCTCCCTAGCTCCTCATCTCTCTGCCCCTGCTTTTCCCCAGCCCCTCCCAGAAATGGAGTACAATGGCAACCCTGAGTCGGTGGGCTACAAGATCAAGTACAGCCGGTCCGACGGCCATGGCAAGACACTGAGCCACATGGTACAAGACCGTGTGGAGCGGGAATACACCATTGAGGACCTGGAGGAGTGGACGGAGTACCGCGTCCAAGTCCAGGCCTTCAACGCCATCGGGAGTGGGCCCTGGAGCCAAGCGGTGGTGGGCAGAACCAGGGAGTCAGGTACCACTGCCTTTCTTTTGAGACCGCCCAAGAGCAGGCTCGCTGCACCTATTTCCACAGACAGCTTAGGCAGCTATCGATAGCATTGTGTTCCACCCATGGCAGAGCACCCTGCCATACCCCTTGGTCCTCCAGTATTGCCCTTCCCTGTTGTAGGCTCCACTCTGGGGAAGTCAGTGGGACAGTGAGGCAGTACTAGCTTCCAAACAACCCACGCCACCCCTCTTCCCCGACACCCAGCTTTAACCCCAACACCCAATAGAAGGGTTTGAGGTCAGAACATTCCAGAAATGAAACCTCCTAGGAGTCTAGGAAGGCATTATCACTCCTAGACTATGAACCCCAATCCGATCCACAGACAACCCTTATTTGTTCAATTTGTGATTCACTGCCCTATGGAGTTTTGTGTGTGTGTGTGTGTTTGTGTGTATGTGTCTGTCTGTGTATGTGTCTGTCTGTGTGTGTGTTTTCACTGACACACTTTAACTGACAGGTGTGTCTTCTGGCCTCCCTGATCCCCCAGCTTTGCCCTCCTTCACTGACTGGAAATGCAAGGTCATCCAAAGTTATTCTGGAAGCAGGGTAGCCTGAATTTCTGAGTTCAAAGCCAGCCTAGCTACATAGTGATAATTTATATCAAAACTGGGTGAAGGTAGATGACAAGATGGCTCAGCCAGTAGAGTCACCTTCTTACAAGCCCGACGACTTGAGTTTGATGCAGGAATACATATAACAGCAAAAGCAGAACCAGCTAACGCTACGGTGGTGTAATACAAATACACACTGGGGCATGCACACACACCCTTCACACTCACCACATACCCAATAATAATAATTAATTTTAAAATGTTAATCTGAGCAGACAAAAGCAAGGGAGGCAGGGCTGAGGATGCAATTCAGCTGGCAGTGTGCTTGTTTGCCTACCATGCCCTAGACTGTGTCCCCAGTGTAAACTAGACGTGCCCATTGGAACCTATAATCCCAGCACTTGGGAGGTCGAGGCAGGAGAATCAGAAGTTCAGGATCGTTCCTGGCAGCATAGTGAATTCAAAACCAGTACATGAGACCCTGTCTCACACCTCAGATCCCCAGAAAAGAAAAAGGAGGGGAGAAGCTACCCCAGAAACTGCATCTGCAGCATCCCCAAACCATCATAGGGTCATTTGCAGCTGTGGTCTGCATGTGCTGTCTTTCTCTCACGGAGCTGGTGACGTGGAGCTGGCTCCTGGGGTCGCCCCACATCTTGCTCTACTTTCCACCACTGTAGGGCTATCCTTGGGTCCTTATTCCTCCTCTTCACCCCTCGCTCCCACAGTCCCATCCTCTGGCCCCACCAACGTGTCAGCGCTGGCCACCACCTCTAGCAGCATGCTGGTTCGCTGGAGCGAGATCCCGGAGGCAGATCGCAATGGCCTTGTCCTGGGCTACAAGGTAGATCTTGGGGTCAGTGGGGTTTATTGCACCATCTTCCCCGGTTCCCCATCCAAGGTATCCTGTCCTTGTCTTTTTTTCCTCTGGATCTCTGCCTCACAGAGAAAGTATGGGGTATTTGCCTAGCTTCCTATCCAGCAATCACCATAGCAACCAGGAAGTCCTCCTTTAGGGGTAAAGAGACATCCAGTGAGTGACAGCGTCCTTCACACTGCTCCCTTCTTCCAGGAGGCTGAGCTGGGGGCCCCAAATCTTATCCTCAGCCATAATGAACCCAGTCCAGTTACTATGATCTTCTAAAATTCCTTTCCAAATTGTTCTGGGCTATGTGGCCATGTGATCATGTGACCTAGCCCTGGCCTGAAAGGGAAGAATCATGGGATAATATCACATCTCTGTCCCTACTCCCTTGTGGGCCTACAGGGACTTCTAGCTGTACAGCTGAGTCTCCCCTTGTGTCTTAAACCTTCCAAAAACAATAGCAGTTTTGCAACTGATCCTTTGGGGTCAAGCCCCTCAAAGGAGCCCAGTGTGCCTGCCCCATCCCCCGTCCACTCCTGGAAAAGACTCCAGACAGAGGCTGGCAGGACCAGACCAGTGCTAAGACCCTCATCTGTGTTGGCTATGACAGGTGAGGTACAAGGAGAAGGACTCGGACTCCCAGCCCCGGTTCTGGCTGGTAGAAGGCAACTCATCTCGCAGTGCCCAGCTCACAGGCCTGGGCAAGTATGTGCTCTATGAGGTTCAGGTTCTGGCCTTCACACGCATCGGTGACGGCAGCCCTAGCCACCCTCCCATCCTGGAGCGGACACTAGATGACGGTAAATCTCCATCCCAGTGAACCCCAATGGTCCACCCCTCCTCATACCAAGCACCACCGGAATCCCCAGTCTCAGGCTCCTCCTATGGAAAACAGAGTCATTTTTCATACCCATCGCAAGAGGATGCTATTCCTAGCCAGTAGGGGAAAATGGGGGAAAGACCATCGGCTATCTCGTGGTCCTTCTGTAGGGCAAGTAGCTTGAACAAAAATTTGGTGTCGGTTTTTATTTTGTTTCACCCGGGGCAGATCTACTTGCCTTGAGCAAAGTCTATGAGAGAAAAAGTATTAATTCCAGGCGTGAGCCTCCTTCCTGTTTGCAAAAGACTGACACCAGCAACGCTCCGCATTCTGCAGAATTCCCCAGCCTCGGGCTGACACAGGCCTCTATCCCTCCATTCTCCTGCACGCAGTCAAACGGCCTGCCCACCACAAACATTTGCGAGGCCCAGACAAGTGCGGAAGGAAGCCCCAGCACCGTATGTCTGTATATTCTAACTATAAATCAAGCTAATGAGCTGTTAAATTAAATATGTTCTATCCTCCTGCCTTGACAAATAGACCCACATAATGACCTAGAAGGCCAAGTCTGAGTTTACACATCTCATCTCCTTGACATTCTGGGCTGGAACGGAGTGTCACAGGAAGAGGTCCCCCTCCTCCGTCACTAGGTCCTTCTCACTGTCCTTATTTCACCCTCACGCTCCAGCCGCAACCCCCAAACAACGTTCCCTTGACTATCCCCGGGGCACACAGGAGCTAGATCTGGAGAACAAACCCACAACAAGCCCACTCAGAGTCTGGGAGTACCCTTGGGCCCCCCTGAACTTTTAAATGCCAGGCTCCCAGAGCCGGGTATGGAGAGAGGATTGCCACAGGCTCGAGATGAGCACTTTCCTACCTGCCACAGCTACCTCAGGAGGTGGAAGATGCCGCAGTCGGGCCTTCCACAGCACAGACCAGGCTGAGATCTGCAAGGCCCTGGGTGAATGGGTGATGCCCTGACTGAGGCCCCGTGATCATTCCAGCACAGATTTAGAAACAAATACAACTTAGAAAACCAAGAACGCCACACCCACTCCAAGAGCCCATGCATGGACACATAGAACCCAAGGAAGTCAGAGCCTTGGGTCCCTCGCCAAATCACCAAAGCCTATTTGAGGAGTGCACACACCTCATCTCACCTTCTAGCCTGTAAAATTAGCCTGAGGATAGACACTGTTTTGTGATCCTTTGCTCAGAGGTATATACTATACACAAACCCACTGAGCCAAGGGATTGCCCTCCCTCAGTGCCCAGCTAGTCCTGGACTGGGTTTGGGATGGAGCAGCAGCCTCACCTTCTCCCTTCTGCCTCCTCCAGTCCCAGGCCCACCCGTGGGCATCCTGTTTCCGGAGGTGAGAACCACGTCTGTGCGGCTCATCTGGCAGCCCCCCGCGGCCCCCAATGGGATCATCCTGGGTAAGTCTGCACCCTTTCCTGTGCCCTCCCTAGGAAGGAAAAAGAGATGGCATGATTGGTAAAGGAAACAGAGATGGGATAGACCTGAGAGGTGTGCTCGGCCCCTGAGGCATAGGATCTCACAATCCAGTCGTGGTGGTCACACCTGTAACCCCAGCACTTGAGAGGCAGAGGCAGGAGGATGGGGAGTTCAGGGCTGTCCTTTGATGCCAGCAAGCTTGAGGCCAGCCTGGGCTACACGAGGCCCTGTTATTAGTTACAGAACGGCGTGACCCAAAGCCAAGTTTATTTAGGCGTATGGTTCCAGAGGGAGAAAGAGTCCATCCTGCGGGGGAGGCAGGGCAGTGAGTGGCAGGCATAGTGACAGCCAAAAGCATGAAGCAGAGAGATCACATCTTTAACAGAAATCACAAATCAGAGCGAGAGAGCTAGAAGTAGAGGGAGTCTATGTAACCTCGAAGTCTACCCCTAGGTGATGTACTTCCTCCAGCAAGGCCTCGCCTCCGAAACATCCCTAGTGTCACCACCTGAGGGTCGAGTGCCCAAATACCTGAGCTTACGAGAGATGTTTCTCACTTAAACCTGCACATCGTCTCAAAATAAAATAAAATAAAATAAAATAAAATATGAAGTCTGAAGACCCAAGAGTGATGATGCCCATTGTGTAATGCCAGCTCGAAAGAGGGAAAGGCAGGAGTTGCACTGCAACTTTGAGACCAGATTGGTCAATATAGCAAGTTCTAGCCCAGCTAGGTGCGCAGCGCAGGACTCTCTTGTGGTGGGGGCCGGGGTGGTGAGGGTGATGATGATGAGGATGATGGTGATGATAATGATGGTGGTAGGGATCATGGTGGTGATGGTGGATGGTTGGGTGGTAATGGTGATGATGCCGGTGGCAGTAATAATGGTGATGATGGTGGTGATGATAATATCTTGGCTTTCATCCCCATTTCTTTTCCTGTTGTAATAAAATGCCCTAGCAAAGGCAACTGACGAGAGAGAGGATTTATCTGACTCCCAGTTCCAGGTTAGAGCCCCTCATTGGCAGGGACGTCACAGCAGGAGAAACTCAAGGCGCTAGTGACATCCCATCCACTGTCAAGAGCAGAGCAATAAACCAGTGCGTGCTCGGACACCGCTGCCCTCCCACCCCCACCCACAGGATGGTCATGTCTACCATCAGGCTAGGTCTTCCCAAATCAGCTAATGTCGTCAAGACAGTCGCTCGCAGGGACTCCCAGCGGCCTGCCTCCTAGGTGAAGAGCTGTCGAGGAATGCTGGCCAGCATCTTGTTTCCCCTGCTGGAACTTTGAGCTTGTCACAGTATCTGCAGGAGAACAAGGTCAAGGTTCAGCTTTCCTAAGAACTACGCATTGTCTTTATCCTTCCCAGTGCCTCCGGCCGGTCTTCTTCCAGCTTTCCATCCAGTAGACTTTAGTCAAGCTAGATTCCCTCTATGTGCACACACACACATACACGAAGGCTTGAGGAGGTCTAGGCCAGCTTAGACAGCCTTGCAAGTAGATCTTGTCTAAATAATTAACAATAACAATAATAATAATAATAATAATAATAATAATGGTTTTAAATAAAATAAACTGGGCCTGGAGAGAGGAGTCAGTGGTTAAAAGCACCAGATGCTCTTGCAGAGGACCTAGGTTTGGTCCTCAGGGCTCACAACCATTTCTACCTCTAGTTTCAGGGGACCTGATGCCTTCTGGCCTCCATGGGTACCAGGCACACACATGGTATACATATATGCAGATAGGCAAGAACATTCATACAAGTAAAATAAATTCTTTTTCATTTTTAATTAAATAAACTCATGAATATACACCCCAAAGGTGGCTTGGTCTACCTGCACCTCTCTCTTGGGCTTGTGTGGCACTAGTCTTGGAGGAATGGCACTCCTGAGAAGACAAAATGATGAAGGATATCAAGTTCTCTATCTAGAAAACCTTGGGCTGTTGCTTCAGAGCCAGGTGACTGGGCCTCTCTCATCCCCATATGGACTAACACGGGGGTCTAAGATGCTGTGCACTGAACTCCTTAGCCCACCAGAGCACGCACTCCTCCACCATAGCTGAGGGTGTAAGGGGGACGAGAAGACTGTCACACAGCCAAACCAAAGCCAGGGAGGCCTGACGGCATGTGCCGCTGTGCCCATGTAGGGCTAGGTTCTCTCACGGGGCACTGGGGCTGCTCACTCTGCTGTCCCTCATTGCCCTTTGCCTTTCTTCTCTACAGCCTACCAGATCACACACCGGCTCAATGCCACTACAGCCAACACCGCCACGGTGGAGGTCCTGGCACCCAGCGCCCGCCAGTACACGGCCACCGGCCTCAAGCCAGAGTCTGTCTACCTGTTCCGCATCACGGCCCAGACCCGGAAAGGCTGGGGAGAGGCTGCTGAAGCTTTGGTGGTGACCACAGAGAAGAGAGGTGACTGCCCACACAGGGCAGGGGAGGCCTGGGGAGTTGAAGCGGGGCTCTGTAGCCCACCCGGAGGCTTCGCGCCCCTCCTAGTGGGTGACTGGGATAAGCAGTGAGGACACGTGATGACATACGACAGAGAATGGGCTGTGTAGAGAATTGAACAGGGGGATGACGGTAATGAATTCCCACAGAGAAGCATGGTTCACTCCCACTCAGTCAGGCACAAGGCAAGTCCCATCTCTGTCAGTAGCAGAAGCAAATGTGTCAACTCCTCCGTCAGAAGCTGTCACGAGAGGCGCGACTCCCCAGGCACCCAGGGCTCTGGGAGCTGAGGGCAGGTCTCGCCTGAAGACTCTGTGTTGACTGCTGGCAGAAGCCATACAAGACTCACAAATGTGGAAGTGAGATAGAGAGGAGGCATCTGTGTCCAGTTCATGACACCTTCTCCCTGCCCTGGAGAAGGGACAGCCACCCCACTACCACCCCCACTCAGGCTATCCCTTCTCACCTGTGTCCTCCCCTGCCCTGCCTCCCAGACCGCCCGCAGCCCCCTAGCAAGCCCGTGGTGCAGCAGGAAGACGTGAAGGCTCGCAGCGTTCTGCTGTCCTGGGAGCCAGGCAGCGATGGGCTCTCCCCAGTCCGCTACTACACCATCCAGACGCGTGAACTGCCCAGCGGCAGGTGGGCCCTGCACTCCGCGTCTGTGAGCCACAATGCCTCTGCCTTCACTGTGGACAGGTAAGGCGGGGTTCGCACCCACCTCTCTGTTCCCTTCTCTCCCGGAGACCTCCAGTGATCCTTGCAGGAGGGAGGAGGTGGTTTCTGAGAGCACCTTCAGCTGGTCACCCAAGTCTTCCTGGGCTCACCCCACTAGGCACACTCACCCCTTCCAGCTCTCTCCCTCTCCTTGGGAAGCCCGTTAAAGCTACCTCTTAATTATCTGCGGAGCCTGCTGGGCTCCCTTAGCGAAGCGCTTGCGGATCCTTCATTAGTGATTCTCCTGGCTGCCCGCGTCCTCCTCCTATCTCTAATAGGGGTATGAAGTTCCTCTCTAAAATGCTGGCCTCAATCTAAGCTAATCCCTGGTGGTTGTATTTTTTCATATTCCAGTCAACGTGACCTGGAACTTGAGCGAGGCTTTCCTCCCTCTCCCCCAGCCCTGTAAATCAAGAAGAAAGACATTTATCAGGAAGAAAATGAGACTCATAGAGACAATTCGTCTTGTCTCTAGGGAACTCCACTCCCCACCTCAAAAAAAAAAATTCTAATTTTAGGAAAGGCAGTGTAGCTTGCGGGGGACCATACATTCAATTGTGTGGAGAGAGAGGTGGGAATGGTTTGGGTTTTGGTTTTTTCAAGACAGGGTTTCTCTGTGTAGCCCTGGCTATCCTGGAACTCACTCTGTAAACCAGGATGGCCTCCAGCGCAGACATCTGCCTGCCTCTGCTTCCTGAGTGCTGGCATTAAAGACCACCACTGTCTGGCATGAATGTTTTCATGGCCACCAAAACATGGGTAAACATAAACCTGGAGCTGTGTAGCTTATCCTTCATTACAGTGAAAGACAGCCTAAGCAGGGATGGTGTGGGACCTGGCCTGGGCACTCAGCGTCTCTTTGAGCCTGTCCCGATGTGACTCCTTCCCCAGCCTTCATGTTTCCATCTGTGGGGCGGGTCTGCATTCACACCTTCCTTTCTTCCCTGGCTCCCCTCTTCCGGCAGGATAGATGAGACCCCACGGCGGAGGTGTGTGGGACCAGGTCTTGAGGGACACTATGTCAGTCAGACTTGTCACTGCGACAATCTCCAGGAGGAAGCAGCTTAAGGGGGAAGGATTTTTTGGGAACACAGCCTTAGAGGTTTTAGCGGAAGCCAGCTAGTCTGTTACTTTGGAGTGTGTGACAGAGGCCCATGGTGACCAGGAAAGAGACCTAGAAGGAAGACATAAGGTGTACCCTCTGATGCTCTGTCCCCAGTGATGCCCTTCCTCTACCAAGGCCCCACTTCTCAAAGCAGCCACACCAAGTCTTTAACACGTGAGCCTGTGGGGGATCGTTCATGCTCAAATCATGGTTGACACCTTGGTCCTTGGCCCCCGATTCCCTCTACAGACTCAAGCCCTTCACATCCTACAAGTTCCGAGTGAAAGCAACCAATGACATCGGGGACAGCGAGTTCAGTGAGGAGTCAGAGTCACTGACCACCCTGCAGGCCGGTCAGCGCCACCTCCCTGCTTGGAGCTCTTGCTCTTGACCCTGGTCACTTCCTGGGCATGAAGTCTTCTCCCGTGGGAGGGGCCTCTGGGGGTGAGAGAGGGCTCACTAGACCTGCTAGGCCTGTCTGCCTCCAGGCCACAATGCCTAGAGGTCTGGGACCAAAGGGATTTTTCCCAGGGCGCAGGGTCCCAACCCCAGCCTGGAATTTGAGTGATGCCCCTCCAACTAGCAGGAAGTAGGGGCAGATGCCTACCCCAACCCTACACCTAACAGCATCCTAAGTACTATGGCTTTGAGGGACTCCAAGGCCCTGGCTTAGGCTAAAGTCAAGCCCCCAGTTCACCCCATCTGTTTACTCTGAAGAAATAGGGGTAGTGGGTGTCCAGGGTAACTTAAACAGGACCTAGCCAGCCATCAAGTGTTGACAGAATCTGGTCCTTGTGTTCCTGGGTGGCGCTGACACTCCTGGTCCCCAGAGTTCACTCCTCTGCCTCTCTCTACAGCCCCCGATGAGGCACCCACCATCCTGTCGGTGACACCCCACACCACCACCTCTGTGCTAATCCGATGGCAGGTACGGCTAGGTGGACAGGGTGGGTTCATTTCCAAGAACTCGAATACACTCTTGCCTGAGACTAAAAACTCCACCAGCCCCCACCGGAGCTGCCTTTGCCTCTGCTCTACACCCCCAGAGCCCAGAGGGAGGCATGAGAGGTGTAGGCATGTTCACATCACAGAGCACTAGATACACGTGTGTCCACACATGCACACACTCCGCCTCTGGATACACACGTCAGGCAGACAAGCACAGACTCGGGAGGGGCTTTCTGTGACCTGAAGTCACACGGCTCAAGTGACAGGATTAGTTTCATGGCCCCTGGTCTGTGGAATCTGTGTATAGAAAATCACCTGAAGGCTGTGAGGAGCCCCAAGGCCCCGCAAAGTCCAGACACAGTGATCAGTGACAAGTTTCCTAACAGAGAGAGACCTGTGACCCTCATCATGAGTGGTGTCCCCTTATCTGGGTAGAGTCTCTCCCAGCTGTCTGCTCTTTGGTGGGCACTGTTGATTCTATAAGGGTCAAAGGCAACCTTATCAATCAGTCTGCCCCTGTGCTCTCTGAAGTCTAGTCTTGGGCTCAGTGGGTAACCCACAGAAGCCCTCCCTCCAAAAGGCCAGCTCCGGTCCCTACTTTTGGGATCTGAGGAACTGGCCCCAGCAGCAATCCTTGTGCAACTGAAGCCTGGGAATCCCAGAGGGGACACCCACTAAGTGGAAATGACTTGGCAGCCATATGTGAGCCAGAGGAGGCTGGAGTAGATAGGAAACCCTGACAAAAGGGCTGGGCAATGCCTATGGCAGCCAGGGAAGCAATTAAGAAGGTAATAAAAGGCTGAACCATTTCAACAGATTTCTTAGAAGATGTATCATAAAGAGCATAGTTTCCACTTGGCAAAACGCCTGTTCTCCGGCTCAGCCAAGGACAGGAACAGAAAGAGGAAAGAGGGTCCGTGGACACGAGCATGCACATCCTCACACATGCTGTAGTACAGGCAGAGGGCTCAGCACATGGGAAATACCAGGAAGTGCTGGCTGGGTAGTCATCAGCCCTGGGGAGGCCAGAAGTGAGTCACAGAGTTCCTGGACAGGCAATGGGTGGTGACTGCTGAGGTGTATTGAGGTCATATTGCTGCTGTGTGACCATGGCTCAGTACCCAATGTCTCTGAGTATATTTCCTGCTCTGCTAAAGCTGGGGCGGGGGTTGCATGGTGATTCCTGCCCCTCCCCACATCCAAGGGACTGTGACAACTTTTTCAGAAATGTCCCAAGCCATTCCAATTTCTTTTTCGGGTTGAGATAGAGTCCCCGCTGTGTGGCTGCGGGAGGTGGGGTGGGTAGAGAGGGAGAAGTGAGGTGAGCAGTGGGCAAGGGCCCTCCCCATGCTTGACCCTCGTCCCTGTAGCCTCCAGCTGAGGACAAGATCAACGGCATTCTCCTGGGCTTTCGGATCCGGTACCGGGAGCTGCTCTATGACGGGCTGAGGGGCTTCACTCTTCGAGGCATCCACAACCCCGGGGCCAAGTGGGCTGAGCTTACCTGTAAGTAGCCATCATAGGGTCCTGGGGAGGGTGGGATCGTCACGCTCTCCTCCCTGCTCTGAAGCTCCAATTCCTTGAGTCTGCGAACCTGCAGCCCTCCCCCTTTTCCTCCCTCCCCTTCATGTTCCTTTCCTGATCTCAGTCACTCACTTGCTGAGCATTGTTGAGCACCTTCTGTATACTCCAAGATACTCTGAGCACACACCAGTGGTTAAGCAGATAGGGTCTCTGGCCTCTTGGATCAGTCTGATGGACCAAGAATCAGGCATCCAGTCCATAAACCCCATAATAGATGTCAAGGACCATGGGCATGAGAGTGTGGGAGAAAGTTCCAGAAAAGTTCCGAAGGACTGTCGACATGGGAAGATGATTCCAGCTTAGGCAGGCAAATGTGTATGGGAGGAGCCACCAGCTTAGAAGGACCATCAGGCTCAACAGCTAGACCCCCACCAAGGACAACAGTCAAGACCCCCTCCTTCTCCCCAGCCCTAGGGCCAAAGAGGCCAGCCTTCAAGCATAGAAGATAGAAAGAGGGGGCATGCTCAGGTGGGAATCCCAGGGAGAGAGGATGATGGGAAAGTCGTGAGCAAGAGGAAGGTGTAAGTGGATGCTGCGTTTATAGGACACACCAGTGGCATGAGGTGATGGCCTGGCTGTGGAAGGGGTGGAGGAAACAGGCAAGGAAGCTTTTATGTTAACACAGCGCATGAGGCCAAGTGAAGGAGACAGGCTAGGTGTGCCGTGGATGTAGATTCCACAGGACTCCATCTCTGTTCAAGGAGAGGAGAGGGAGGGCATGTTGGGGAGGAGGAGGAGCACCACTGGTCACCGAAAGAAAAGAAGGAAGGGGAGAGAAGACAGCCTGGGTCCCCGTGGTCTGTGGCGCTATGTCCCGTGTCTCCTAAGCTTGTGGAGTCTTAGCTTCCGGGGAATGTTCACAGACAACAAAATGATGGAACATGGACTGAGAGAATATTAAAAGAAACCCACGGAAATACCCAGTCCAACGGCTCATGTTATTCCCTCATCTTTATTTATTTATTTTGGCTGATGTCTGCCTATGGCTGTGGTTTTATATGGCCTGCGTCTAATTCACTCATATTTCCTGACACTAAAATTGTTTCTGGTTCATATGAGAAAATTGACAATGCCAATATTTCACCATGGTTTGCCGAGAGCTCCAAAGTGAAACCAGGGAGCCAATGGGATGAGAGGGTTTCCCCGGGAACTGTCCCCAGTGTTGGTAGGCTCTGAGGGGCTCCCCCATAGTCAGTGTACACCAAGGGAGGGGCAGCAATATTTCAGGACCTACCCTCTCCCCGATTCCCATCTTGGCCCCTGCCTCAGCACCAGGAACTGGAAGCAGTCCCCCTGCCTACTCCATCGCCAACTTTGTCGTCCTTCCCAGGCCTGGTTGGTTCCCGGTGGGTGGGATGCCTGTGGACACTAACCTCTGTCTGCTGTCTCCCTGGCTCTCACCTCCTGCCCCCTAGCCTTGTACTCCATGCGGAACCTGACCCGGCCCAGCCTCACGCAGTACGAGCTGGACAGTAAGTCCCCTTGCATGGTGGTTCCTCATAGCCTAGGCCTCCTGGGATGGGCAGGGGAGGGGTCCTCAAGAACACCTGGAGCCCGGCCAAGCAGGTACCCACTGCCCTAGTTTACCTTCTGTTGCTCTAATAAAGACTACGACAAGGGACTGAAGAGATGGCTCAGTGGTTAAGAGTACTGTCTGCTCTCCCAGAGGTCCTGAGTTCAATTCCCAGCACCCACATGGTGGCTCACAACCATCTATAGTGGGATCTGATGCCCTCTTCTGGCATAAAGGTGTACATGCAGATAGAGCACTCATAGATATATCTTTTTTTTTAAACTCATAAATACATCTTTTATAAAAAAAAAAAAAAAAAAAAAGACTAAGAAAAAGCACCTTGAGGAGGAAAGGGTTTGTTTGGCTTACACATCCCAGTCATACTCCATTGCTGAGGGAAAATAAGCAGGAACTCAAGGCAGGAACTGAAACAGAAGCCATGAAGGAATGTTGCTTCCTGGCTTGCTCCCCCATGGCTTTCTCAGTCTGCTTTCTTATACCACCCAAGGGTGGCCCCACCCACAGTGAACTGGTCCCTCAGACTTCCCTACAGGCCAATCTGATGCAGGCATTCTCGCAAATGAGGTTCCCTCTTCTCAGATGACTGTGTCAAGCTGACACCCACCCATCTTGAATACTAGGACTGCCCGTGGCGCATACATCTTACGAGCTTGGGAAGCAGGGCCCTATCAACACTGAGTAGCAAAGTATAGATGAGAGCGGCTGAAGGGCCAGCAGGTCAACAGCAGGAGGTAAAGCCTACTACAGGACAAGTAGACAGGCCTCTCCTGCTATTACCTGACCAGACCCCTGTAAGGAATGTTGGCCCTCGCTGTCTCCCTAGCCCTGTCTGAGGAGCCTATAGTTATGTGGCTGGCTCACCTCTGTGCCTTCTCTGTTTCTGAAGCCTCAGCAGGTCTTATACACACACATGAACACACGCACACACGGCCTTCTGATCAGGAAAAACCAGCCTCAGAGTCTAGACTGCCCTTCTCTCCTCAGCATGAGCCTACTCCATGACAGAACTGCCACCCTGGGGAACCATGGTGGGAAGGGGACGGGGACAGAGTATGGGAGGACCAACTGGCCACCAGGGAAAGGGATCACATCTCCCATCCATGACGACAGAACCCATTTTTTTTAATATTTATTTATTTATTATGTATACAACATTCTGTCTGTATGTATGTCTGCAGGCCAGAAGAGGGCACCAGACGTCGTTACAGATGGTTGTGAGCCACCATGTGGTTGCCGGGAATTGAACTCAGGACCTTTGGAAGAGCAGGCAATGCTCTTAACCACTGAGCCATCTCACCAGCCCCCAGAACCCATTTTTTGCAACAGCTTCTGTTCACCAGGCCTCCTCCCCCAAGCTTGACTAATACATGAGAATTCACGTTCCATAAGCATTTCCCCTCTAGGACTGAGCCGGTGGGATGAGGTGCAGTGGGGGTTTGGAGTACAGCTCACTAGTTGAGCTTGTGCTCAGCTTTCAAGAGATCCCAGATTCCATCCCTGGTCCCTGAGAGAGTAGGAAAATAAAAGAGCTGGCGAATGGGGACAGGTAGGACACAGCAGGAACACGGCTGAAATGGTTTGCATCAGCCGTAGTGGGAAAAAAGTTTGGCCCTCTGGTCCAGGGTGGCCAGGACTGTTAATATGGCCCCCTTTGGTCTCAACACTATTTACTTGGAGATGCAATGGTTTGTATGACCCTAGAACAGAAAGCTGTTTTGTGTCATGAATTCTGTAGGCAGGGTACAGCCCAAACATAAGGCTTGCCTCTTACCTGTTCCTTCCCCAATGCCACACAGGGCACTAGACTGGTAGATATTCCTCCTCCCTCCAGTCGGTAGCTCCAGCCTGCATGGAGGGCTCCTTCCCTGGGCTCTATGACCTGTGTTCCTGATCCCCACTCTTGCCCATAGATCTGAGCAAGCACAAGCGTTATGAGATCCGGATGAGCGTGTACAACGCCGTGGGAGAAGGACCCTTGAGCCCACCACAAGAGGTCTTTGTCGGGGAGGCAGGTGAGTGCAGCCTCCCTCGTGAGTCCCGGGTACTCGTCCAGGGTCCCCACCCTGCCCTAGGCACCTCCTCTTCCATAGCTCACTCACCACCCTTCATGCCCTCCAGTGCCCACAGCAGCACCCCAGAACGTGGCCATTCACAGTGCTACAGCCACACAGCTAGATGTGACCTGGGAGCCACCCCCACTGGACAGCCAGAATGGAGACATCCAAGGGTACAAGGTACGGGTGATGCGGCAGAGGAGCGGGGTGCAGAGGGACAAAGGGGTGGGGGGAGGGTTGGGTGAGTCCCAAGCCTTGGGCTGATGTCCCAAGCCCTTTCTGATCACAGTCCCGTGTGTCAGCTGACAGAAGTAAATACTGTGGTGTTGTAGAAGGCACTTACATTCTGAGGCGGACTGAGCTTGGTCCAAGGAACTCAGACCACGGACCTCAGCTTATTCCGTTCTAAGGCACACAGTGCACAACTTCACCACCTCCTGCCCCGTCGTCACTTAAGAGTTCTGAGGACTCGCTGGGCGGTGGTGGCGCACGCCTTTAATCCCAGCACTCGGGAGGCAGAGGCAGGCAGATCTCTGTGAGTTCGAGACCAGCCTGGTTTATAAGAGCTAGTTCCAGGACAGGCTCCAAAACCACAGAGAAACCTATCTCAAAAAAAAAAAAAAAAGAGTTCTGAGGAGTAGGGGCTGGGGATGTGGCTTGGTCGGTAGAGGGCTTGCTTCGCCTACACAAAGCCCCAGGTTCAAACCATAGCACCGCATAAGCCAGCTGTGGTCTATGTAACCCCAGCACTCGGGAGGTAGAGACAGAAGGACTGGAGTTCAAGGTCAACCTGAACTTTATAGCAAGTTTGAGGCCAACCTAGGGACACGGGACTCTGTCTCAAAAAAAATTTTCAAAAAGTCTGCCAATTCTTAGGCCCTAATATTGATTAGATGATCAGTTTGCCAAGCACCTCTGGCAGTATTTGAAAATTGGCTTGAAGGTCATCTCTGATTCAGGATGCTGTGTTATTATGGTGGGGTTCGTATCTGCAGAACCCTCTAAACTGCTGCAGGCTACCTTGTGGCCATTAAGGCCCATTTTCTATGGATGAGGAAACTGTGGCCCCACTGATATGGTCGGGAGAGGTCACAAACCAACAGGTGTTAGAATCCAGTGCCCAACTCCACCTTGCCAGGAAGCAGAAAACAGAGCGGGTCCCAGGAGGAGGAGGGTGCAGAGCACATGGCCAGGTCCCGGGAGGAGGCAGAGTGTAGAAAAATAAAGCGCTAACCAACCTCATTCCTTAGAGCACACAGCCCCCAGCTGTGACCGAAGCTTGCCTCCCTAGCCAGCATCTGGGGGAGACTGGTTCCTGGTATTTGGATGGTATTTCAGAAAATTCACCCCAAGCAGTGGCCCTGGGAGCACTGGGTATGCAAACCACAGGATCCAGTGGCTTTCCTGGCCCAGCCTGTCATTCCACAGATGACAATGAGAATCCACCAGGGTGAAGCACTGTTCTCTGTCACACAACCTGTGGAGACAGGCCGCCCTGGTGTAAGGCGGAACCCAGCATAGGAAGTTTTTCCATCCAGGCTGGAGGAGGAGAAAGAAGGGGGAGGGAGGCATCATGCCAAGGAAGCTCTGAAGATGGGTGATATCCCCTCAAGGCTTTGCCCAGGAGTGCCAGCTGGGAAGACAAAATATTGCATCCCATAGCATATGCCTCTGGAGGGAAAAGAGGCGCCAGGGGGAGCCAACCACAGTGTGACAGTCACTAGACTATTGAGGTTTAGAAGTTGTGAATTTAACTACAGATCCAGGAAATGTGTGGGTGCCCAGGTATCATAGAGAACACAGCAAATGCCTTCAGTTTCCAGAAAATATAAGTAATACATGAGTCTGAAGTTAGGGATAGAACTGTCGTGTCCCGGATGCGAGCTAATCAGTGCTGTGGCATTGATCAGCACCCATCGACGGGGCCTGATGTGTTCCCATCAGTATCCAGGCTGCGGGGAGGGGGGGGGGCTCAGCTGCCAGAGTACTTACCTTGCATGTGTGACATCCTGGGCTCTGTCCCCACCACCATATATCCAGCTGTGATGATGCACACCTATAACCCCTGTGACACCTGTAACAAACACCTGTAACCCCAGCACTCAGGAGGCAGAGGCAGAAGCATCAGAAGTTCAAGGTCATCCTTTGCTACATAGCAAGTTCAAAGCCAGCCTAGGCTACACTAGTCCCTGGAAGAAGAAGGGGAAGTGGGTGGCGCTGGTACATTCTGACAGATGACCCTGGCATGAGGGAAGAAGCGGGAACATGGACAGCTCCACAGCCAGGGAGCATCAGGAAGATGGAACTTTGGTCACAGGGAAGGAAAAAGAGGAGGGAGCTGGGGAGACCCGGAATCTGGCTTCCATTTCAGAACGTCTTGCTAGCCGCCAAGAGAGACTATGAAGCTGTAGCTACAAGCAGGGCTTAGGAGGAAGGCTCCGCCCCAGAGATGTGTACTGTAGAGTGCTCAGCACGTAGACTGTGCACCGACACAGATGGAAAACAAAGACCCAAAACTGAGCCCTGAGGGGAAGCCTGAGTGATGCTGACTCAGAGTGCAAAAGAGAAACTGCTTCTGCGGGGAAGGAAACAAGGATTGTCAGCGCCTGGTGCGAGACAGAGCAGGTACAGCCCGGGGAGCAGTTTTTCGGGGTGCTAAGAGAGGATTACAACCCAGATGGTTTGTGGATTTTTTTTAAGCTTTATTTATTTTTTATAATACAATGCTCCGTCTGCATGCTTGCCTGCGTGCCAGAAGAGGGCATCAGCCCTCATCATAGATGAGCTGCCGTGTGGCTGCTGGGAATTGAACTAAGGAACTCAGGAAGAGCAGCCAGTGCTCTGAACCGCTGAGCCCCAGTTTGCGGATCTTGATTGGTTTTATCTAAGATCAGAGGGTCTGGGGATGAGCTAAATTGATTGGACCCAAAGCCTGGGGTTCAGTGTGCGGATCGCATAAACCAGGCATGACGGCGCACATCTGTAATGCTAGCACTAGAAGGCAGAAACAGAAGGTTCTGTAGTTCCGATCATCCTTTCTTCCTTGGCTGCCTAGTGAGCTTGAGGCCACTCTGGGCTATGTGAGATCCTATCCAGAAAAAAAAAAAAAAAAAAAAAAGATGCTGGAATTAGGCCAGATAATTCAATTTAACAGCATTGGCCAACTAACTGTAGCCCATAAGCCAAATCTGGCCCGCTGTCTTTGCATAAATAATGTTTTGTTGGGTTATAGCCATGCCTAGATGTTTACAAATTGCTATGGCTACTTTTGGACAAGGAGGTGCTGAGCAGACCTGAATACTTGCAGCAGCGGCTGAGTGAGAGGTGTACGAACCCCAAACCTTGATCAGCTAGTCCTCTGCAGGAAAAAAAAATAGTCAAGGTGACCTTAAAAAGAGCCAGCAGAGCCGTGGAGGCGCACACCTTTAATCCCAGCACTCAGGAAGCAGAGACAGGCAGATTGCTGTGAGTTTGAGGCCAACCTACTCTATGTAGTAAGTTCCAGGCCATCCAGGGTCATGTGGTGAGTCTCAATTTTTAACTAGTTAATTAAAAAGTGAACCATTAGGCCAGGCGTGGTAATCCATGTACAGATGGTAAGAGGGGTTGAGACAGGAGAATTTTAAGTTCAAGGCCAGCCAGTGTTACAGTCTTGAAAATTAATGGGGAAAAAAATGGATGGATGGATGGATGGATGGATGGATGGATGGATGGATGGATGAAAAGAGAGCCACCGGGCCAGGCATGGCAGTACACACCTATCATCAAGTACTGGAGTGGAAAGTGGAGTTGAGGCAGGAGAATTGTGAATTCAAGGCCAGCTTAGGCTACCTATCAAGACTCTTACTCCAAAATAACAGGAGTGAAGTTGGAGAGATGGCTCATCAGTGAAGATCATTTGCTGCTTTTCTCAGCATCCACATCTGGCTATAGCTTCAGCTCCAGGAGCTCTGGCACCTTCCCCTGACCCCTACAGACACCTGTGTTCATGTGCACAGTCACGCACACAAACACATGCACAAATAATTAAAATTTCAATATAAAATAGAAACAACAGCTATAAATTGGTTGTGATATCCATCCAATACTGGGATTACCCAGTATTCTGAAGGTGCAGGCAAGGAGATTCAAACTCCAGGCTGGACAGATGGCTCAGAGGTTAAGAGCACTGACTGCTCTTCCAGAGGTCTGGATTCAGATCCCAGCATCCACATGGTAGTTCACAACTGTCTGTAATTGAAAGATCTAACACCCTCACACAGACATACAGGCAAAACACCAAGGCACATAAAATTAAAATAAATTATTTTTTAAAAAAAGTTCAGAGCCCTTCTCAACCACACAGCTAGTTTAAGGCTGTACCAGGTTACATGGGACTATATCAAAGTAAACAAACAAAAAGGGTCTGAGAACGTTAGTGATAGAATTACTGCTTACCATGCACAAGGCCCTGGGTTCCATCCACGGCACTGCCTCCCCCCTCTCCAGGAAATAAATAAATAAAGATGGGTGAAACAACCGGCGTCAGGACGATAGGAGACAGCAGAGTCCCACCTGGTCCCTTCAGTTCCCCATCTCAGTGCCCTCCTGAGAGTGAAGTGAGAGGAAGGGCAGGGAGACAGGGACTACAGCTGTCTATTCCCAGGGGCTCTCCTGTGACGTGGAGTCAGCCTGCCGAGGATCATAGACATTGGAGGGAAATGTCGCGCCTGACATGTTCCCTGTTCCCTGTTGGTATTTCCTAGACAGTGTGCTGCGACGACGGCTTACGTAGCCTTGACCTCGTGTTAGATGTTCTTAGCAATCTAGAGATGGCTTGAAACTCACAAGAGGACGATGTAGTCTGTGTTACTCTAAGTGGCAGGATTGCCCTCCTTTTAAAGCAAAATGATATTCCATCATGTATACACACAAGCACCACGTTTGTCTCCTCACCCACTGACAAATATTTAGAAGGGGATTTTGGTTTGTGTTTGTTTTTGAGACAGGGTCTTATGTTAGCTCCGGCTGGTTTCAAACTAGCTATGGATTGGAGGCTGACCTTGAACTTGCGACTCTCAGCCTCTACTTCCAAGTGCCGGGTGACAGGTATGCAATAGGGTGCCTGGGTTTTCTACATCTTGGCTACTGTGGATCTTCCTGCGGTGAGCACAGGAGTATAAATATCTTCTTCAAGATCCTCATTTTAATACTTCTGGGTCCATTCCCAGAAATGAGATTGCTGGATCATATGGCAATTCTATTTTTAATTTTCTTTGAAGAACTCCAGACTGTTTCCCACAGTGGCTGGGCCATTTTGCATTTTCAGCGATGGCACAGGAGGCTTCCAGTTTTGCTCCGTGGGGCTGGTTTTCTTTTGACATCTTGACAACAGCCACCGCCGTAGGCGCTACAGGACAGGCCCTTGCAATTTGCTTTGTTTGAGACAGGGTCACGTGTAACCCAGGCTGGTCCTCAACTCACCGTATGGCTAAGAATGAGATTTAACTTCGATTGTCTTACCTCCACCACCAAGTGCTGGGATTGCAGCCACGTGCCATGGTGCACAGCTGGTCACTGTGGCGTGGACTTTCCAGGTTCCTCTCAGCCATTTATTTGTCTTCTGTTTTAGAAAAGTCCGTTTGTTTTCCTGCCACAAAGCTGTATGAACCCAGAAGACATTGTGTTTAGTGAAATAAGCCAAACACAGAAAGACTGGTCTGCGTGACCTCATTTATACATCAGAGTCCATGCATAGCAATAACAGAGTAGTGTAAGTCATGCTACCAGGGAGTAGAAGGTGGTTGCCAGAGGAGGGAAGGACTGGAGAGATGCTGGTCAAAGGGTGAACATTTCAAACCAGGCACGGTGGTGCATACCTTTAATCCCAGCGCTAAGAAGGCTGAGGCAGAGGATCGCTCCGAGTTCCTCTTGGAGGAGCCAAGAGGATCTAGGTTCCTCTTGGAGTGATCCCAGGCCAGCCTGAGCTACATGGTGAGTTCCAGGCCTTCGTGCGTTCCAGTGAGACTCATCTCACAGAAGTAAAAAAACAACCCCTAGCCAAAAGAGTTTCAGGCATCTAAATTCTCGGGTCTAACCTGCAGTACTCTAGCCGTGACTGATAAAGCTGTAGCGTGTACCTGAAATACACGGAGAAGCTCGCTCTTCATGCTTCTCACTGCGCATGACAAAAGCTAACTGTCTGAGCTGATGGATGCCAGTTAGCTTGGTGTGATGATGTTCCATGGTTTCTGTGGATATCAAAACATCGGGGGGCTATGGGTTTGGCTCCGCTGGTAGAGTGCTTGCCTAGCACGCATGGTTCCCGGGGCTCAACCCTCAGCAGGCCTGAAACAGTCGTGGCAGTGTGCACTTTTAATCCCAGCACTTAGGAGGTAGAGGCAGGAGGATCAGAGGCTCCAGGTCACATAAAAAGTTCAAGAGCGGCCCAGGTTACAGACGTCCCTGCCTAAAAAAAAAAAAGTCACAATGATGCATGCTTACCTAGCATGCATAAGGTCCTGGGTTCTGTTTCTAGCACTATAAACAACAGCAATAAATAAATAAGAACATTAATTATATATCTTAATTATATTAAAACTTTGTCAACTATACCTCAGAAAGGAAATGGGGCCGGGCAGTGGTGACACACACCTTTAATCCCAGCACTTGGGAGGCAGAGACAGGTGGATCTCTGTGAGTTCAAGGCCAGCCTGGTCTACAAAGTGAGTTCCAAGACAGGTTCCAAAGCAACAGAGAAACCGTCTCAGAAAAGAATAAGAAAACAGGAAATGGTCTGGGAATAAAAACAAGTAGATAAGAACAGGGATGGAGTCACTGACTGCCGCTCCAGCCCATCTGTATCAGGCATTGCCCCACATGACATAGGTCTGTTGAACGTCAACCGCGTGTCAGGTGTGATTCTAGGTGCCCGAGACACAGAGGAGCCAGATGGAATGGGGTTCCCTCTGGAGCCCTCAGCCTGGTATTTACCTACTTCCCCGTGAGTGGGCACTCTACCCATCAACCAGGGAACCAGGAACCGGGATCCAGACTTAGCCCCCTTGTCCCTTTTACTGTGTATCATCGTCTTATAAAGGCCTCCTGGCAGCAAACAGGTGCTCTGTCTCTGTAGGTTCTACACGCTGACACTGCCCTGTCCAAGCTCATGGTTCCCAGCCATTGTCCTTGTCCCCCAAGAAGCACTGAGTATCTCCCTCTGGGGCCTGTCACCCACAGCAGGCCATAAAGGCTTTCTGAAATTTGTTTCCTCTTTTGTTCATTGTTTAGTATTTTTATACATAAAATATGTGTTTGTCGGCATGAGTTTGTGTCTACCACAAGCATTCAGGAACCCAAGGAAGCCAGAAGAGGGCATCAAGTCTCAAACCAGAGTTATAGGAAGTGGTAAGCCACTAGATATGGGTGCTGGGAACCAATGTAGATCCTTTGCAAGAGTGCTGCTAACCACTGAGCCATCTCTCCTGCTCCCTTTTTTTTTTTTTTTTTTTTTTTTTTTTTTTGAGGGATGGGGGATTTCGAGGCAGGGTTTCTCTGTGTAACAACCTTGGCTGTCCTGGAACTCGCTCTGTAGACCAGGCTGGCCTCAAACTCACAGACATCTACCTGCCTCTGCCTCTGGAGAGCTAGAATTAAAGGCGTGTGCCACCACCACCCGGCCCTTATTTTGTCTTTTAATACTCTTTCCTAACCTTATGTTTTTGTTCACATCTCATTATTTCCTCTCTTGGTCCATTTACTGGAGAATTCAAGGCCATCCTCCGTGGGATGGGGATGTAGCTCATCTTTAAAGTGCTTGACAACAGTTTGCTATGCTCCGGTGATACACAGGCGTGATATAGTATACATAAAACCTAAGCTTCATCTTCAGAGAGAGAGAGGGACCAGGAGGGGGGGAGGAGGTAGAGGAGGAAGGGGAGGGAATCAAAGACAGTCTCCCGGGCTCACTGCCCCTCTCACTTGGCCCTCTATTCTCTTTCCCAAATCTCACTCCAAGTAGATCCTCATCCCCACCACCCCTCCAAACCTCATCCTGCTAAGGCTGCTGATAAACACACCATGATCTTCATCAACCCCATCCCAGGCTTCACTCTGCCTGTTTCTGCAGTGGCGTACCTTACACAGCTGAGCCACAGCATTCTCCCGCCCATTTCTCCTCACGCTGCCCATTGCCCCTCCTCGGTCTCCATCGCTGTTCCAGCTCCCCTGCACGTCAGCACAGAGGTCCCAGAATCCATCTATTCCTCGCCTCTGGCTAGAAGAATCGGGCAGTCCTCTGGGCGTGCTCAGCAAACTGCTGGTGCTCTGGGAGTGTGCAGATCTGTAAGACTCCAGCCGAAGCTGTGTGGCTGCTGTAGTGGCCTCATAGTCAATGGATGAGTGATTTTATGAATGAAGACCTCAACTCCCCATATAAAGAATCAAAAAAAGAGGCAAGGTTGTAGAAAAACAAGGCTTTTGTAGTAACAAGATGTCCTAACTGCCGTTGTGCATGCTGGGGGCGGACACTTTTATTAGCTCTTTCTCACTTTTATTGGTATAGAGAAAATGAAGAGCCAATGGTGTACAGAAACCTCTTTGGCCAGCAGGTGGCGCCAAATGATCTCTGATCTTGTGCAAGGTTTGGGACTCCAGGCTTTACAGAGGGTCCCAGCTCAATATTCCTAGTGTAGTTTGAGAATCTTCTATGTGTGTTTAAAAGCCCTAACCCATGCTTGTTGCAGAATACCTGGAAACTCCATAGGAAGCTCCTGCTGCGTCGAGGACCTAACATCTTCCACAAACATGCCATATCTTTAAAAGCTGACCAGATCCCCCAGGGAAGCCCTGCTCCCTCTTCTTCCATTCTTATGGCCTGCAGCTCTCACACCCTGGAAAGTGGGAGTTCTCAACCCCTCTGTAGCTGAGAGAAATCATGCCTGACCAAGTCACATGGCTAGCAAATGGTGCTATCAGAATTCAACCACGAACCAAATGCCCTCTTACTCCAGCCTTCCCTTGCAGCAGGCTTTGCAAACTGGTATATCTACATGTGCCAAAATTGGATTATACATAACCACCACACAACTGTAGCATGCGTGCATATGTGTGTGTGTATGGTGTGTGCGTGCATGCACACACAGACACACACACACACAGACACGCACACAAGCATCATCGGCGGTCTTAGCAGCCTGCAGCTGTTGATGTGGCAGGTGGTCAGGACTGAGGCTCTCTGCTCCTCACCAATTCCCTGGCATTCCCAGGCACTTGTGCCCCACACATGAAACAGAGTCCATGTTTGCTCTCACCTCTACAGTTCAACTCTTGAATGACAGATTCCTATCCTGAGGTTAGCATGTCTGTGTCAGCCAGGCAGTGGTGGCGCACGCCTTTAATCCCAGCACTCAGGAGGCAGAGGCAGGCGGATCTCTTTGAGTTCGAGGCCAGCCTGGTCTACAAGAGCTAGTTCCAGGACATAAACCAAAAAGCTACGGAGAAACCCTGACATCTGTGTCCTATGCTACAGATACCAACCACAGTGACCCAAGACACACAGTTTCCAGTCTAGGCGTTGCCTATTAAAAGGAAAGTTCTGGAACCTTTCTCAAAGAGCTCTTAGCTACTTCCTGGTGGAAGGCAGATGTGTCTTTGAACCCTGTGGTGGGCAGAGGCAGAGGGGAAACCTGCCTTCACCCTGCTCACTCTCATTGTCGTTGGGGTCCCCACAGATTTATTTCTGGGAAGTCCAGCGGAGGAACCTCACCGAGAGAGTGAAGACGCTTTTCCTGGCTGAGAACAGTGTGAAGCTCAAGAACCTGACAGGCTACACAGCCTACATGGTCAGCGTAGCAGCCTTCAATGCTGCAGGGGATGGGCCACGGAGCACCCCTACCCGAGGCCAGACTCAGCAAGCAGGTAGGGAGAAGTCTTGGGGAGGTCGGTTTGTGGGGGCCACGAAGACCACACCTGGTATCAGAGCTGTCTTGTGCTGCCAGGAAGCTGGGTTTGATAGCCAGGCCCCGCTTCCAGATGCCCTGCAGAGAGAGAACCCAGCCTGCCAAGAAGGTTCTAGATATATGAATAAAGACAAAAAAGAACTCTCGCCATGAACTTGGGGACAACCCCCAGATCTCACCCAGCCTGTTCTACCCACCTTGTCTCAGCTCTGGGGCTAACCTCCACTCCCAGCCCCTACCTGGCTTCCTCCTCCTTTCTTTTGTCTCCTTGTCTTTGTTCATCCCACCAATGTTTATTATTTTCTATGAGCCCACACTTTTGTTCCATCCTGGTGATGCGACAATAAGAGAGAGGAAAAAAAAAAAACAGTAAGTCTGCATCCTAGTGAGAGCCACGGATCGTAAACAAACACAGATGAGCTGGCTGAGAAGGTAGTAAGGATGGAGAGGCTATGAGGAGCGGGTTATGGGGAGCTTTGGACAGGCCCGCCCACAGCAGCTTGGCCAAGATGGCTACATCTGATCTGAGATTTGAATGAGAGAAGACCCGCTGCTGTGGGAAGTTCTGGAGACAGAGCAGGAAGCCAGGTTCCTGTCAGAAAGACCAGCAGGTGCAGAGGCTTGGGGGCTGGAGGGAATTAGAGAACAGGACTGGGTGCTGATAAGGAAGTGGGGTGAGGGGGCTGGAGAGGTGGCTCTAAGAGCATTGCCTGCTCTTCCAGAGGTCCTGAGCTCAATTCCCAGCAACCACATGGTGGCTCACAACCATCTGTGATAAGGTCTGGTGCCCTCTTCAGGCCTGCACGCAGACAGAATATTGTATACATAATAAATATTTTTAAAAAACGGAAGTGGGGTGAGTCTCCAAGGGTCTGGAGGATGGGAATTTGCATTAAGTGTAATAGGAAGACACAGGAGGTTTTGAGCTGTTGAGAATTAGATCTTTTTATATTTGGGAAAACTGGCTCTGTCTTCTGGAGTGGGAGACTGGAGGAAGAGGGGGAGAGAGGCAGAGAGGCCAGGTGGGGACTAGACACAGGACAGGGCAGAGGAAGGAGAGAGAGTGCAGATCCTCTTGTCCTGAGGTGTCTCAAACCACTTTTGGTTAGTGTCACACTGGGACCCCCGTAAGTCCCGGGGTGAGCAGAGCAGTGTCCCTTCTTTTTCACAATGGGCAAGGGTCACCCCAGAAAACATGCTCTTTGCCCAGGGTCTCCTGGTAAGCCATAGGGGAAAGAGCAGATGCTGGAACCAAGGGCATCCAAGGGAATTCAGGGCTTTTTCTGTTTGTTTGTTTGTTTCCAATGTGGACTTGTTCCAGCATAAACAGTCAACCCTCCAAATCCGTGGGTTCCAAATCTGCAGATTTAACCAAGCAAGAAAGGAAAATATTCCCCAAAATTGCTCCTGCCTGGGTGTGGCAGCACAGACCTGTAATCTAAGCACTTGGAGGGAAAGCCAGGAGGATCAAGAACTCAAAGTCAGGACTGTCAAGATGACTCAGTGGTTTAGAGCATTTGACTGCCCTTCCAGAAGGCAGAGTTCAGCTCCTAACACCCACATCAGGTGTCTCACAACCACCTTATGGCCTCAATCCAGGGGATCCAACTCCTTTGTCTGACCTCTAAGGGCACCTGCGTTTGTGTAACATACACACAGACACATATACGCATAAATGAAAATAAAAATAAATCCTTAAAATAGGTAAACTCAAAGTCACCTCCAACTATGCGGCAAGTTCAAGGTCACCCTGAGCTACACAAGAATGTCTCAAAAAACAAACAAAAGTATCTATACTGAATATGTATAGACAACACCACATAACAATTATTTAGCAACATTGCATTGTATCCAGAATCATAAGTAACCTAGAGAGTGAAAGTATATGGAAGGGGCTAGAGGACATCTCAGTGGTACACCTCTCACTTAGCCTAAGAGATGCATGGCTTGGCTTTAATTGCCAACACCACCAAAGAAGGATGCATGTAGCTTATATGCTGAAGTGACACCATTTTATATATGACAAGCATCCTCAGATTTTTGTTAGATCCAATTGACTATGGATACAGAAGGCAAAAGGACAGCCTTCTGCCCTGGTCAACAGAAACCAGCTTTTCTAGCCCGATGCACCCCTTACTGTGATTCCCACGACCTTTAAGGAAAGCAAGCTACTAGAGACAGTTCCTAACCAGGATCCTCTCTGAGACAAGCCCCCACTCCAGGGGATCCTTTCCTCCACTGGCTTTGCCAGCTCAGCCAGAGGCTGAACTTGGGTGTGCTAGCCTGCATCTGTCTGTCTGCCTGCCCATCTCAACGATGCTCAATATGAACCCCGGGGACACTAGAAGCTTCCGGAGCTGTAGCAGTAGAACAGAATGTCCTGTCCCATATCCTACCCCTGAGTGGGGGGGGGCAGGAAAGGACCCTGAGTTCACCTCCCCCCTTCAAAGACAGCAGGGGAGATGAAGCCGGAAGCTGTCTAGATTAGTTCTGACTTGGTGGGAGGCAGCCCTGGACAATAATAGCCTGGCCATCCACCCAACCAGCTTGGGATGCTGGGAGGAAAGGAATGTTTCCCGCCCCCCCCCCCCCCACTGCCACACACGAAAAGAGAATATTCTGTCTCTGCGTTTTCAGAGTTCACCCCAGGGGTCTCAGTACAAGCAAACAACCCTTTCAGAGGATCTGCCTGTCCTTGGCCTGGCTCCTCCTGACAGCGTGGTGTCTCTTTGACAAGCCCCGCAGTCCAGGGATGAAAGGAAGGCCATGTCTCCGGAGTTCTGACGTCTTGTTTAGCGCCCACTCTGAGGCATAGACACCCCCACCTTCTCGAGCAGGATTGCTGAAAGACACACCCCACGGTGCCAGGAAATGGTCTTGCCCCACAGTGACCCTTGGGGATGCAGTGGCTGGTCCCATGCTGCTAGCCAGGGCTTAGAGCCACATAGGAAAGAGTCCAGACTCCCCATCTTTAAGGAGGGCTTTTTTGTCCCAGGGCCGGGGCCTCTGATGCTAGACAGCTGAGTGCTAATGATGTCAAGGGAGGAGGAGAGAGGGTTCAAGGGCCTCAAGTGACCCTTTCTGCCTTCTTTTTGTGCCTCACTTCACTCTCTCTCCTTTCCGGGCATGGACCCAAACTCTCCTGCTAGTTGCTTGGAGCCCAACCTGAGGCTTTGAACTTGCACAGAAAGAGAAAAGCACAAGCCCTTTGCTGTCTCTCCAACAGCCCCCAGCGCCCCAGGCTCGGTCAAGTTCAGCGAGCTGACCACGACCTCAGTGAATGTGTCCTGGGAAGCCCCCGAGTTCCCCAACGGTCCTCTGGAGGGCTACAGGCTGGTGTATGAGCCCTGCACCCCCGTGGATGGTGAGTAGGAACCTCCCACATGGCCTGAACTCTCCCCTGTCTAGGACTTGCACCCAGAGACTATATCAAGATCACCACTCCGGAGTTAGAGGTGGGGAGAGTCTTTCCTTCTTCTAGATGGGAAGGCAGAGGCTCGACCCAGGGAAGGGTGCTTCTGAGACAAAAGCCTCCGAGGACAAAGTCGAAGCAGCCACCTAAGGCACCCCATTTTCTGTGCTGGCAGAGGATGGACATTGGAGGGAGGAAGGGAGGGAGGGAAAGAAGGAAGGAGGGAGGGAGGGAGGGAGGGAGGGAGGGAGGGAGGGAGGGAGGGAGGGAGGGAATGAATCCAGACAAAATATAGTTGCCCCAAGATGGAACAGGACCCCAGAGAAAAGTCCTCTGATGTCCCTCTCATGCTATCCCGGCCCCCTTCCTAATCTCAGAGTTCTCAGCAGCCCCCCCAATGGAGGGTCAGAAACCCCTTTAGAAATCGAGTCAGAGCCTGGGGAGCGTCCCCAGGAGGATGTGTGAGAGTGGGCCGTCACTTGACCCCTGCTCTGCACGCGACTGTCCTAGTTCAGGCCTTCTTCAGACCCTCGCAGCCTCTACCCTTCCCAGTTCCCCAACAGGATCCTGCTCCCCTTCTGGGGCTCTCGGGAGGAGCTGCACTGACAGTCCCAACAGCTGACATCCGGTACCCGCCAACTTTCTCACATAGCATAGCCCAATGCAATTCCTATGAGGCAGGGGTGAGCAGAAGTCAGTTTTATTCCCTGCCGCTATCGTAAGAGAACAAGGGACTTACAAGAAAGAAGGTTCCTCAGTGTCTGGGTCTACTTAGGGACGTGACTGCCTTAGAATTGACACCCTGGTGGTAGGAAGTGACCACTTTTGTGGTCACCTCCCCCTCACTCTCTCCGCCCAGCACTGGAACCTGGCAAGAACAAGGAGTGGAGCCTGGGAACATTAGGCGGCTAGCAGTTCTGGGTCAGCAGTGGGAACAATGGCCCTCAGTCTTTCTTGCTGCCACCTGGGTGCCAGCTGCCTGTCCCGCAGAGCAAAGCAGAACCCAGGGGGAAGCAGGTCCTGGGGAGAGATGCAGTCAGGAGCAGGGCTAGGTCAGAGGTCAAGAAGACAAAATGCAGGGAACCTAGACAGGCCCCAGTCCCAGTGGCTTCTACCTGACCTGAGGACCTCCCACTAAGAAATGGATCACTTGGCCTCACGTGATCCTGTTCCATCAGGGTTTAGACCATCTGGCTAAACTCCATCTCCCTATAGGTTTCTAACTTCTTTAATGGCCTAGCTAGTAAGGGGCACCGTGTAGCATGTGCCACAGCTTGAGCAGGCCAGCAGCACCCCATTTTCTTATAGATCTAGTAAAGGGTTTGCTCAGTGATGTCTAAAGCAGTCGTTCAATAAATAAATAGGGGTTAGAGGTACAGCTCCATTGATAGAGGGCTTGCCTGGCATGCGCAAAGCCCTGGGTTCCATCCTCAGCACCACATAGACCAGCCACGGTGATCCATGCCTATAATTCCAGCACTCAGAAGGTCGAGGCAGCAAGATCGGGTGTTCAGGGTCATCCTTAGCTATATAGCAAGTTTGAGATCAGTTTGAGCTACTAGAGACACTGTCTCAAAAGTAAGTAGGACCAGCCTGGAGGTAGTGGCACACGCCTTTAAAGCAGCACTGGGGAGGCGGAGGCAGGCAGATCTCTGTGAGTTCGAAGCTAGCCTGGTCAACAGAATAAGTTCCAGGTCAGCCAGGACTACACAGAGAAACCTTGTCTCTAAATAAAATAAATACACAATAGCGCCTGGAGATATGGCTTAGAAGTTCAGGGTACTATCCGCTATTCCAGAGGACCAATTCGCAAGCACCCACGTGGCAGGTCATTGCCTTCTGTAACTCCACTTTCAGGGAACTCAGTGCCCTCTTTTGGCCTCCTCAGGCACCCGGCATGCAGATGGTATGCAGACATGCATGCGGGCAAATCACCCATACATGTAAGATATAATTTTTTTAATTAAATAAAGTGCCTACTATGTGTTTGGTGCTCTTTCGCTATATGTGAGACTCCATATCCCTGTTGGGGATGCTCCAGACACTCCAGCTGAGCTGCAAAATAAACTGAAGCCAGCTGGAGGCATAGCTGAAGGCACCAGGCCAACTCCAGGACACAAAGCCTGTCCCTCTGTGTGGTGACACCTTACACAATGAACCCTGGTCCTGACTCTCAGAGAGACTTTAGGATTGGGAAGCCCAGAGCACACAGTACCACCCTGTGAAAGCCCCTATCCTGCCCCTGGCTGCCATGGCTTGAGGTGCCGAAGCATCTCTACTTTTGCCCTAAAAGTCAAATGGTACAGATGATGGGGCTCCTGAAACTAGGCTCTCATTGGCCAAGAGGAAAGAGGATCATAGGGTTAGTGCTGGGGCTGGGGCTGGGGCTGGAATTGGGGTTGGGGGAGTCACTAGGTGCCATCCAGCTCCAACTCTAGGGGTGTCTTCACAGAACTTCCTAACAGAGGGTGCCTGGATTTCAAGTTCTATGGGATGTTGGTGTGTGGGTGGGCTGATGTGGGGCATAGAAGTAAGACAGGATGGGAACTTTGTGGCTCTTCTGGGTTGGGCAGACAGGACATAGCTTTCCTCCTGGTACCTTAACCAGAGAGCCATCTTTTCCTGAGCTCACTTACAGAGCCTGTGCTCCTGACACAGCGTTGGCAGCATGTGGGCTTGAGTGACAGCTCAACCTATTTCAAGGGGTTGGGGCCACAACTGTCACCTCTTCCCAGTAGCTGCCAGTGGCCTTGGTGGCCCTGCTCTCGGCAGCGACTACAGCCCCTGCTCACAGTCCTTCCCCACAGGGGTCAGCAAGATTGTGACAGTGGACGTGAAGGGGAACAGCCCACTGTGGCTGAAGGTGAAGGACCTGGCCGAGGGCATGACCTACCGTTTCCGCATCAAAGCCAAGACCTTCACCTATGGGCCTGAGATAGAAGCCAACATCACCACGGGCCCTGGAGAAGGTAGGAGAGATGCCACACTTCCCTATGCACCGTGTCCTCAGCCCTCCTACTAGGAGCCAGAGCTGAAGACTGTGGGAAACCCAGAGCTTACTCTTCTAACCCCTATCCTAAGGTCCCTCCCCATTCCCCCTTCCCTCTTTCTTCCTTTCCCTGACTCCTCCTCCCTCCTTGCCCCTCCTCCTGTCAGCTCCACTCTCCTCCCCCATCCTGGGCTTGCTTATTAGCATCTAAGTCCTCAGGCTATTCCAGCCCCAAGCCTGGAGCTGCCCAGACCTCTCACCACCAGCAGCCCATACACACACAGCCCAGGCTGCCCCAGGGTGGGCCTCACTATAGAGCCCAGGTTGGCCTGGATCCTCCTGCCTTGGTTGCCCAAGGGCTGGGTTTACAAGAGTAAACCCCCATGTCCATCCTGCTTTCATTGTCTTTCTTCTTCTTCTTCTTCTCTAACCTTCAGCCTCTGTCACCTCTGTCCAGGAAGCAGGCTGCCTGGCAGGTGTCCAAGCCTCCGGGCTGGCCAGAAGCACCTCCCCATGCCTCCCCCTCCCCCCACCCCAGCAGGGGCTCTCAGAGCAGGGTGCAGAAGACTCACCCCTCAGCACTTGTCCAAACGTACACTCTCCGGGAGGACACAGAGGTTCTGACTGCCTTGAGACACAGGCATCTCCTCTGACCACCACCCTGGAGGCGGGAATTAACACCTCCAGTAACACCCTTCTTCACAGTCAGGCCAGTGTCTCCAACACCCAAGACCCCCTTTCCCAGCTGCCTTTATACCCAGAAGGCCACTTCGTACTTCCCTGTCAGCAACCAACCCTCTGCTCCTCCCCTAATCACCTCTCTCACTGCCCCTGACGACCTTTGTCTTGCTCCACCTTCAACCCAGAACCCTGGGGCAGTCAGAGTTTCGTCTCCACAGGCCCTGTCATGGGTTCAGGTTTTCCCATTCTGAACATGAAAAGCACCTCCTAAGCAACCCTGCTGTTCCACCCCTCTCTTGAGAAAGCATCCAGCTGGCCCACTTCCTTCAGAAGACCACCAGAAGGCCACCTCCTCCTTCCCCCTCCCTGCCCCATAGCCAGAAAACCCGCAGCCACCCTTCCCTCAGCCCTGAGGGATGTCCTGTACAGAGTGAACAGCAAGGACTCTGAAGGCCACCACAACCTGAACCCCACTCTCAGGTCATGTCTCCCCTCTGTGGGCTGCAGGCAGATGCTCCTTAGAGAAGGAAGGGGCGAAGAAAATTAGACCCCCCCCCAAAACTGCACCTTCAGGACCAGATATAGGGGCCTGGCGATGGGATATCCGGCTGTGTGAGGAGCCTCCGGTGTCCTGTCTGAGATGACCAGCTCTCCTGGGCCCCAGAGGGCTTCGGTGAGATGCTGGACTTATGCACTCATCCCTTCGGGCAGCCAGAGGCCACTAGACTGCACTCATGCACACAGTGTTGCCTCAACCCCTGGGACTATGAGCATACAGAAAGCACCTACTGTGTGCTATGCTCTAGGAATGGCGAGCTCCATGTCTAGTGGGAAACAGGCTTGGTGGGGACCACACGTGGCAGGAGTCACAAGGCAGGTACCAGGTTTATATTGGCACACTCCCAGGGAAGTAGTGGGGATACAGTATAGACAGATGCCCGGCCCAGTCCTGTGTCAACGCAACCTGCCTCCTGGGTCTTATTCTGCCTTTCTCCTCCAGCATCTCAGTATGCTAGACATATCTTTCCCTAAGTTCTCCTCTTTAGGCTTCCTAGGGCCTAAGTCTACTCTCCCCCCCCCCCAACCTAGTTGCACATGCACATGGGGCTAGGAGATTTCAAGTAAGAGACAGGGAAGGCATTATCCCATGCCAGGGAAGGAGATGGTGGAGGGACCTTCATCCCTGGGCATGTTCATCAATTCATTCGCCTCTGCTGCCCGCCATGGTTCCTCCTTTCAGAATTTTCTTCCACAAGGGCCCTCGTGGATGGGTAAACTGAGGCACCCATCCCTGAAGGAGTCCATGAATGGATCACGTAATACGTTCTGGCTGGACTTCAATGCCTCAGCCCTCTGACTGATCATCACCTACACCCTACCTTGACCTGAGATTCAGAATGTGGGGTGTAGGGGAACAGGGGAGATGGTAGTCACATCCTAGCAGGCCCAGCCTGAGACACTCTTTTCAGACACAGTATTTGTGGGGTCTTGGAGATGCTGTGGCTAGAGCTGGTCTGGTTGTCCAGCCCCCTCCCACCAGCACAGGTTGTTGGAAAGGGTGGCTATAATGGCTCCACGGATGCCCTTACCCACTGTGGGGTGTTTGCAGGTGCCCCAGGACCACCAGGAGTGCCAATCATCGTTCGGTACAGCTCCGCCATTGCCATCCACTGGTCCAGCGGAGACCCTGGCAAAGGACCCATCACACGCTATGTAATAGAGGCCAGGCCGTCAGGTATGCCCGCCCAGGCTAGGCTGTTCTCTCTCTGTGGCCCACTTCCTGCCTTCCTCCTGCCGTTAACCTTTGGACTCGTGTCTGTCCTCCATCTGTCAAAGCATGTGCGTTAGTGCAAGTTAAGTTTAGCACCTTGCACAGACCAGTTAAGGTTGAAGATCATTCAAGGAGCCAGAGGAGGGGCTGGGGAAATGGTTTAATCAGTCAGGTGTGCGGACAACGAGGATCTGCATTCAGATCTCCAACGCCCACGTAAAAAAGCCATACATGGTGGTGCCCACCTATAATTCCAGCACTGGTCCGATGAAAGTGAGAGGACTCCCTAGAGTCTGCTTGTCAGAACGGGTAGACTCTAGTTTCACTCTGTCTCAAAAAGCTACGGTAGAGAGCAATTAACAAAGACACTCAACACCCACCTCCGACCTCTACACAGAAGTGCACACACACATGCACACACAGACACAAGAGAAACTAGGAAAGCAAGGGTTTGGCTCATGCTGGTTAAACACCCATGTCCTACTTGTGACTAGCTCTTGTTGTCCTACCAACGTCTCCTGTCAAGCTTGAAATCCAATCACAAAAACTTCCAAAGCCTTCAGGACAAGAGCGGCTGATAAGTCACTCCTGAGGGGGACTGTTCTCCGCTCCTGTTTCACCCTCGCCCGTCCCTGCACCTGCTTCCCAGGCTCCAGCTCCCTCTGTTGCTAGGTTTCCAAGCTAATCAGGGTGGCCCAAGTCAGCCAAGAGCTGCAGGCTTGCTCTTTGTATTCAGAGGATCTGTCCTAGGCGATAGAAGAAAGATAAGCCTTTGTTGCCCAAATGAGAATTATAGTCAGAGGCAGAGGAACCTATTGGTAGTTGACTGCACGCGTGCGCATGTGTGTATGTGTGTGTGTGTGTGTGTTCGCACATGTGTGTGATGTTGGTACAAATATGCATACATGTGGAGATTGAGGTGAGCCTCAGGTGTAATTCCTCAGGTGCTATTCACCTTGTTTTACAAGGCAAGGCCTCTTCACTGGCCTGGAACTCACCCAATTAAGCTAAGGCTGGCTGTTCAGCAAGCCCCAGAGATCCTCCTGTCTCTGTCTCTCCAGCCATGAGGTTGCAGATACTTACCACTGTACCCATGTCCCGCTTTAAAAAAAAAAAAAACCTGGGTTCTAGGGATCCAACTCCGATCTTTATTTACGCTTGCAGGACAAGCAGTTTGCTGGCTGAGCTGTCTCCCCATCCCACTTATGGAGAATTGAACCATCCCCACCACAGGCTTTCTATTCCTCAGGGTGGCTTGGTGCTCATCACCCCAATAACGAAGAGTAAATTACTCTGGGAGGTCCTGGAAGCCACACACACCCCCACACACACACCATTGCCCTTATCTTACACTAACCAGAGTAGCTAAGCATCTAGAGACCTCAGATCCACCGTATCACCCACGCCACAGGTGGTACTGGCTCTCCCCCAACTCCAGATGGTCCCTCCCTGGACCTCCAGCACCGGCTGTTGTGTTGGCCCAGAGGCCTCCACGTGCATCTCCCCACCAAGGCCTGTGCCTGCTTATTCTGCCCAAGCAGGCCCACCTGGTGCTAGGCTGTGGAATGTTGGCCCTGGAGCTCAGCTTGTTGATTTTCCAGTATTCCCTGGGAGGCCCAGCATGAACCACTGCCCTTCCAAGTTTGGGGGCTGTGACTAGGTGCGCACCGGTGGAATGGAGGCTAGAGTGAGCCAGCACTCAGTGGCATGCCAAGAAGGGCCAAAGTCAGCAGCTCCAGGGAGGGGAGGATGATTGGAAAGTGCGGAAGGGAGCCAGGAGGATGCTAGAACAACCCCTAAAACTGTTGGAAAGTGAGCTGCTTTTCAGAGATGGGTATCCCCCTCTGGGATGTCTGCCCCCTCTTTTATCTTCCCTCCATGCCAATAAGCTGTCCCAGAGGAAATATCCCTGGAGGCAACAAAATACCCCTGCATTGCTGTGGAGGTTTTGTTGTTATTGTTTGTTTAGAGACAGGGTTTCTCTGTGTGGCCTTTGCAGTCTTGGAACTCGCTTTGTATACCAGGCTGGCCTCAGACTCACAGAGATCCACCTGCCTCTGCCTCCCAAGTGCTGATATTAAAGGCGTGCACCACCATGCCCGGCTGCTGCACTTCTTTCTACACAGACTAAACTAAACATACTAATTGCTTCAAGCCAGAGAGCTGCCAGGCAGAACAGAGCTAGGGAGGGGATTCACTCGGGGACTAACAGGCCTGTGTACTGCCCCCCCCCACCCACCAACACACACACACACATCTGCTGACTAGAGGACTAGAGGCCACTGAGGGACATTCCAGCAGCTTCTCTCACTGCCCAGACCCCATCCTTTGTTTGTGTGTGGGGGGGGTAAATTGGGGGGTACAAACAGCAGGCAGGAGGCTCAGCTTTTAGAAGGCAGCATCTATTAGCAAACATCAGTTACACCCAGCACTTTCCTGGCCACCAGGAGGAAATTCAGTGCCAGGCTGAGTCAGGTAACTCAGTAGAAAGTGCCAGGCTGCCGGCTACCCACGGTGGTGTGACCTTGGGAAGGTGAGTTAAGCTCTCCTAGCCTTGGTTCTCTTATCTCTCAAACGGGAACAGCAGTTCCTACCTCATGCCATTGCTGTGGGCTTGAAAATTTAAAACTCAACCCCACCACCACCAGTTGGGTTGCCTTACACAGGAGCATCAGCTTGGGGGTGTGGGACATCTTCATGGCTTACAGTAGTTACATGAGAAGCTGAACCCCAATACATCTCAGGGAATGAAACATTGACCTATGCACTGAGCTGCTGATAATACTATGACAAACCCTGGGGAAAGTCTGCAGTCCTTGGTTTAACACACACTGGGAAGGTGTCTGAGCTAAGTGCCATTTATAAAGAAACAAAGACAAGCCAGGTGTGATCCTGCCCTTGAGGATTTCACAGCCTGGGAGATTAAACAAAAAGACACAAGAGAGGAGACCAAGGCAGGGGGAATGTAAGTGCCAGGTCTGCTTGGGCTACAAAATGAACCCTGTCTCAAAAAAATTAAAATTAAAATAGTGTAGGTAATAACCAAGTAGATACTCAAAAATACCAATGATGGGGTGAGGAACATGGCCCAGTAGGCCAAGTGCTTGCTGACCAAGCATGAGGAGCTGAGTTTGGATCCCTGGCACCCATGGAGGAACTGAGGTTGAATCTGGGACCCTGGTACTGGCAGATGGAGACAAGCAGGGATCCCCATAGTCCGTAACCAGCCAGTCTAGCCGATCGCTGAGTTCAAGATTTGATGACAGGCACTGTCTCAAAAGAAAAGGTAGAGAATGATAGGAGCCCAGACATGGTTTCACATGTTCAGGCACACCACACACACACACACACACACACACACACACACACACACGTATTATATGCATGATCCACATCTAAACACAAATTTCCTTATGTGATATACCTTATACACTTAGCCTAAAATTAATTTTATACACTATTTTAATACTTTGTGAAGTAAAGTTTTATCGTGTGTGGTCTTTCCACTTGATGTGTTACAGGTCTCAAAATGTTTCTGTCTGGGAACATCTGGGATTTTATTTTTATTCTTTTAGGTCTCACTGTACAGCCCAGACTGGCCTCAAACTTGGAGTCCTCTTTTTCCTTGACCTCCAGACTGCTAAGATCATAGGCATGTTGCTTTTAGAGTTTAGCTTCTCAGATTAGGGTGCGCGGGCTGTATTGCTTTGATTGCTGGAGAATTTATTGCACAATATGTTTTTTTTTACATGCTTTCAAATGTTTTAGTTTTAAAGAAAAGATTAAGAGACCCCCCCCCTCCCGATATCCACAAGACTTCCTAAGAGTCAGGCTCAGGCACAGTGTTGAGCCACTGACCAGATGGGACCCACCTTCAGGGAGGTGCAGCTAGAACCAGATGACTTGGGGGGATCTGAGGCTCCTCCACCTCATAGTGCCTCCTCTCTGTGCTCCTGCAGATGAGGGGCTCTGGGACATCCTCATCAAGGACATCCCCAAGGAGGTAACTTCCTACACCTTCAGCATGGACATCCTGAAGCCAGGCGTGAGCTACGACTTTCGGGTCATCGCAGTCAATGACTATGGCTTTGGCACCCCCAGTAGCCCCTCTCAGTCTGTGCCAGGTACCAGCCTTTAGGGTGACAGTTCAGAGCCTGATGACATGCTTGGTGTGGGGGGGGGGGGGAGACACACTTTGGGCAGCAGAAGCATCAAGGTTGTCATCCAAATGGACTGTCTGTCTGTCTGTCTGTCCCTCAGTCCCTCTAACTGTGAACTCTGGGTCCCAAGCCTGATGTAGCTCAGAGTTCCGAGGGAATGTGGAGGCCATGGAGTAGTCAAGTCATAAACTTTGTTTCCCGGGCGGGCCATGGGCTAATCCTGGTGCCATCTGAGACCTCGCTGAGTGGCACCCAGGTAGGCCATGTTCACTGTCTCCCCTCCCCTTTTCTTTCATTCCTCTCATCTAGTTCAGCTCTGGGTCCACACAGGACACTAGGCCTACACCTATGACCCTGGTCACTCACTGACCACTGGAATATGAAGGTAGAAATTCAACTCATATTGTGCTTCTGCTCTCTGGTGGGGCATTAGCAAGCCAGCTCCTCTTTTCACCCACAAACCTTCTCCTATGCTCAGAAGACAGCACCAAACTATAGAAAACAAAGAGTCTAAGACAAGAATAGAAGAACCAGCTCCTCATTGGAAGTGACATGGATTAGGAGTTGCTGGGTACAGGAAGCGAATTACTAGGGGGCTTTGGTAGAAAGGGAGCCCTACCTGGCAGAGGCATTTAAAAAAAAAAAAAACACATGTGATCTCTCTCCCAACTTCCCTGGCTTTCTGTCATCAGTTTAAAAGAAAAAAAGGAAAGGAAAGGAAGAAAAACTACAATTTTGAGAGTAGTTCTCCCAGACTTCCTAAATGCCAGAAAAGCATCCTTTCCCACACAATTAGAGTCTGTCTATCAAAGTCTTTTTGCCCAAGGCAAGAGAGTGAAAAACAAAAGCAGCTAACATACTGCTATTCTTTCTTCCTGATCCCCTGACAGACATCACTAATCAATCCCAGCACTATTCCTTAATAAATCCAGGGGATTCTTAATCAATTAAACCATAAAACTCTGCTCGAAACAGTCCTCCAGGCAAAACTTTGCCTACAGATCAAAGCTGAAATTCTGAGTGGGCAGGCCCCATCTACCCATAACACCCATGAACAGTTGGTGGAACCCCAAATGGAACAGGAAAGTCTGTGGCAGGGGGATGTGGAGTACCCTGGTCCTGATGCTACCCTACCCCTGTTGCAGCCCAGAAAGCCAGCCCCTTCTATGAGGAATGGTGGTTCTTGGTCGTCATAGCCCTAGTGGGCCTCATCTTCATCCTGCTTCTGGTCTTCGTACTCATCATCCGAGGTCAGAGCAAGAAATACTCCAAGAAGACAGACTCAGGTGAGCCTGCACCCCCTAATGGCAGACTTGACTCTTGAGGGTCTCCTTCCCATTGGTGGGGGCGGGTAGGTCTCTTTCCTGGCCATGCATCTTCTCAGGTGGAACAGCCAGGAATTCCTCCACACAACCTCCAGCTCTAATCTGGGTCTTGATGCTAACAAGCATGAAAAAGGAGCATGCGGGCTAAGTGAGAGAATGGAGCTAGAAAGGAATGGCCATGTTGTCTGATGGGTACCAATCTCCCTGACCACCCCATCCTTAGGAGGCAATACCAAGTCAGGAGCCCTTGGCCATGGGGAGATGCTGAGCTTGGATGAAAGCAGTTTTCCCGCTCTGGAGCTCAACAACCGGCGACTGTCCGTAAAGAACTCTTTCTGCAGGAAGAATGGCTTGTATACCAGGTACTGTCGTCTGTCTGTGAGTGTGGGGGCAGAGGACATAGGCTTGAGGGCCTCTTGTGCCAGCTGGGGAGGAGCATGGAACATGCAATGCCCGCTTGGCCTTCCAGGTCCAGGGAAATAGCATCCAAGCTTCAGGGCTGCCAATGGTCAGCAGAAGGTCATGAAGGACCCCAGCAGCACCCCAAGGGGTCTGTGTTAGTCCCACCAAACCTAGCCACAGCTTAGGGAATGTTAGGAAATCCACGAGGAGGTGGGTGGGTACTAACAGTTCTGCTGATGGCTGCAGAATGCAGAAACATACAGCCTTGTGGAAGCCAGCTTACAATTGTTTGGAGTCAGTTGCACTAGTAACTGGCCTTAGAGATGGCCGTATACCCCAGAGATGAGCTGGAACCAGCTGAAGCACCCAGTGGGAGGTACCAGGAACTGGTCCATTGTTGCTTATGCCCTCCTTGGCAAGGGAAGAGTAAAACCTTCTTCCCTGAGCTTGACTTACTTCTGTTTGAGGGTGTCCTCCTGCCACCGTCTTTCAGCCTCTGGAAACAGCCTGGAAAAGCCTTGAGGTATAGCTCATCTGGCAGAGAATTCGCCTGCCATGCATGAAGCCCTGGCTTTGATCCCTAGCACTGGAAACTAGATGTGCTGGCCCATACCTGTGATCCTGGCAGGTACTTGGGAGGCAGAGCCACAAGGATCAGAACTTGAAGGGCATCCCTAAATTCCATAAAGTTTGAGGCCAGCCTGCATTGCATGTGACCCTTTCTCAAAAGCCCAAAACAATGAAAAAAGTAGAGGCTCTTGGTGGGAGCCAACTCCCACTCCTGACTTCTTCATGACTTCAGTCTCTCCTGATCTTGCTTCCCTGGAGCCCTCAGGCTACCCCTTTGCAAGGGCAGGGAATGCTCCTGGGACCCGCCTGCTCCTCCTCTGATAGGATCCAGGCAGTTGTATGCTTCCAGAAGCTCAAAGGAGGTTGGGGCCACAGCCAGAGGGACTCCTGTTTCCAGCCTCAGCCATATTGACATTCATGGCTCACTGGAGGCAGCGGGCTGGGAGAGGCGGGGCAGCTTCTTGAGGGAATTTCACAAAGGTCTTTCTGTTCCTCTTGAAGGGATAAGCCAAGGGGGTGGAGGGGAAGGCTGAGGGCGAGCGGGCAGGCTCTCATCCCTCGCCAATCCAGCCTTCCAAAGAAAGAGGCATTTGAAGCTGTGGTTAAACTCACCCAAGGCCAGCATGGCTACCACAGCCCCACTGAGCAAACTCCTGAGCCTGCCACAGGGAACAAGGGGCATTTTACCCACGGCCACACCTCCCCTTGTCTCCTTGCCTCTCCTACTCATAGGACACACACATAGAGGTTCACATGTTCCTGTGCCCCCATGGGAATGAGAAAAATCTTGTTTTCACCAAACCAGACCCAAACTGAACCTGAACTGCTCTCGCAGTGATGCTGTGTGTGCCTGGGTACACAGACAGACGTACCGTTTGCCCTGTATGGTCAAGAACATAAGTATGGCATCCTTTTCTCTCCCTCCTCTTCCTCCAAGCCTCTCTCTGTAGGGCCTGGGCTGACACAGTGTGGCCACAGGGAGGAAGAACCCAGGACGGAGGGGCTTGTATAGCCTGTGTTCCTCCAGACCTGTCTGAGGCCACCTCTCTGCCTCATTCCCTTCTCTCCCTAGGTCCCCTCCCAGGCCCAGTCCAGGCAGCTTACACTATTCTGATGAAGATGTCACCAAGTACAATGACCTCATCCCAGCCGAGAGCAGCAGCCTGACAGAGAAACCCTCGGAAATCTCAGACTCCCAGGTGAGGGGCACAAGGGTTCAGTCGGTGACCGGACAGGTAGTGTGGCTGCTACCAATGGGGATGAAGGGATGAACAGTGTCTCATCACACAGCCAACCTTCCTCCGTCCCTCCTTCCTCCCTTTTCCTCCCCCTCCTTCCCTCTCTCCTCCCCTCCCTTTCTTCTTTGGCTGGTGTTATAAAGACCAAAGGGCCTGGAGAAGCTCTCCAGAAGTCATTCATAGGTCAATCACCACCACTTCCTGCCCTGCTCAGAGTTTGCCTCAGCGTGGTCACCTGAGACCTGAGAGCCTGGTCTCCCACACTCGCCAAACTCCCTCCCCCGCCCTACCCCCCTCGTATCCTGGGTTCTCAGTAACTCTGACTCATGAGGAACCTTGGTACCAAAGATAAAGAGTTAACTAAAGGAGTGCAGTGTCGGGGAGGGCTAGGGGCAGGCAGTGGTGGCGCAGGCCTTTAATCCCAGCACCAGAGGAATCTCAGTGAGTTCGAGGGCAGCCTAGTGTAGAAAGCGAGTTCCAGGGCAGCCAGGACTATTGCACCAGAGAACCCTTGTCTCAAAGAACAAAACAAAACAAAAAAAGGAGGAGGGGGAGGGCTAGGCATGTTGTTCATTGGATAAAAGTACTTACTTAGCATGCTAAAGGCCTCCCAATCTGTCCAGTGAGACATCTAAAGGAACCAGACATTCATTCCCACTCCCTCTAGGTCATGTTTACAAATAACTTGTAGAGTTTCTAAAAAGAAAAAAAAAACAGGAAGAAGAAATATAATCAAGCTCTCCATTAAAGAATAAATGCAAAAGGTGCTCTAGGCACTAATGCTATTCCCACACCCTCAACACTGCTACCCCCTCACACCCTCCCACATCTCCACAGAGCTTTGCTTGCATGTTTGGATGATATTCCCATCTCCCCAGAGGGCTGCATTGGGGATATGTTCATTCGAAAGACGGCACTGGGCTGTGATATGATGCCTAAACCTGCAAGGAGTCCACTCTGTCTCTTAGCACCCTGTGTCTGGGTCGGTCCTTAGAAACCCTTCACCCGCACAAGGCGGGTAGCATGGTACACTGAGCAAGATGAAGTCGGGCCATGCAGCGCCGGGGCTCCTCACAGGCTCGGGAAAAGGCACAAAGCCGCGGGAATCGGGTCTTTCAGGTTTTCATGGTGTTCTTGAAAAGCAAGCATTTGGCTTTAGCGCCACTGTAGAGAACCCAGGTTCCAGGAGGCTGTGCTAGAACCCTGGCGTCTCAGAGACAGGAGTGCCTGGGAAGACACCGAGACCATGGTGTAAGAGAACACCTACCCCATGTGTAGCTTTGCATCCCTTAAGATATAAACTATTGGCCCGGCTGCTGGTAAATAGCCAGATCCCCAGGTTCTTAAGTGTCATCAAAGGGACCCCAGGCAAGCAGTTTTGCCGCTCTGTAATTACCAGGAACACGGGACCCTGATTCATCTGGGTGGCTTTCTTCTATACTTCTAGGATTGGCAGCCATGGGAACTGTGTTTCTGCATTATCCCGGGGCTTAGGGCAGCTCCAGCAGAATCATAGAGGGTGGGGCTGTCTCTTATTTCTCTCAGATTTTCCTGCCTCCCTGGTCCTGGGAATGGAACTTAGGGTCCCCCAGATGCTAGGTAAGAATTTTACCCCTGAACCACATCACTGGCCTCTGCCTCGTTTCTTGAAACTACTCTCAGGACATGGAGGTGATGGAGACATGGCTGTGACCGCCAGGTGCTCCTTCGGATCTGCAGGGTTTAGACCTGGATGTACAGTAGCTGACCTTATCCCTCTGGCACCCTTGTTATACACATCCGGGAACCCTCCCTGCGAGAGCTCTCTGGGTGATCAGTCAGGGTCCAGAGTGTAGCATATCCACCCCCAATGATAGTCCTGGGTAGATGACAGGTGCGGGTCCCTGATGATCAGCAACCACTCCCCCTCAGTGTCATTGGCTTTTAGAGAATCACTCCCTCTTTGGGCTGTCCCCTCCCCCAGGTCTCCTGTGTATGAGCGTGTATGGCCAGCCTGGCTTATAGACTGTGAGTCCCGTTCTCCACAACTGGTGCGAATGCATCCCGCCTCTCTCCTGTGAGACAGTCATAAACAAAGCATCAATTTGATTTAAAAATAAACATATATGATGAGATGCAGTGTGAGAGAGGCCGCCAAGCGTGATGTGGGTGAAGGGTGAGAGGAAGAGACTGACTCTTCCCAGGGACCCAGGGCCGTGCCTCTAGAGATGCTAACGAAAAGAGCCCCGAGCACAGTTCAGGCCTGTGGCGTGTTTGATGGACTGTCTCAAAATGCAGACTGGCTGCATTCCAACTCCATTTTCAAAATAACAGTAGTAAAAAAGCACCGTATTTAGCACACAAACACGTGCCAGTGGGAAAGAAACGCCGAGCCCACCGCGTGTGCCTTCTGATTTTGAGCTCCAGCTCCTAGCAGTTTCATGGTCGGGCAGCTTCAAGCTTGTTTGAAAAGAATTAAAGCTATGTGGAAAAGTATAAAGAAAATGTGTTGGACCAGTCATACCCTATATGACATTTATTGAGTGTGTGGAACACTTACTGGTTGTCAGGATGGGCTCCAAGAATTGGGAGTAAATGATACTGCATGGTCCTCAGAGTCCCTAGAAGGTACTGGTGGCATTATGACCACTTCTAGACTAATACAATAATTGAAAGAGTGAGTGGGGGTGGGGATATCGCACACATATAACCCCCCAACAAATTCAGAGCCCCCAACTCCCTTTTATACCTTCCCTAGTATAACTTGACGTAGGTCAGGCACATTGAGGAACTCAGTGCAGACTCAGAGTCTTTGTGATGTCCCTGTTACGGTCTGGAAGGCTACCTGTGCATAAGTAACCACGTGTTTCAATTCCCGCCCACCCATCACGGGATCAGAATGACTAACTGTAGGAAGAAAGGGACTTCCAAACTTCTCCCTGCTTCCTGTAAGGTTTGAGGAAGTTGGAGCAAGGAAAAGAGACCTGGGGGAAAGGTCACTGCTCAAAGGCATGCAGTAGAGGGATGCAGGAGGTGGGGACAGGGGTCCCAGAAGAAGCTGGCATTCAGTATGGTATGTACAGGTCTGGGCCAGGCACAGAAGGAGCCATGTGGGTCTGAGTCAGGTACACAGTCCCCTTCCTGCATGGCCTCTGCCTGCTGCAAATGTCTAGGATGCTTCTGTCCGGTTTTGTCTCTTTGTCCATCGATTGGGCCATCCCTGGGATAGGATCAGTTAAGGCTTTGTCTGTCTCTCATTCTCCTTAGCCTAAAAAGAAAGGTCTCTAGGGCGGAAAAACTTGCGATGGCTTTTCCATGCTAAGCCCGCTGCCTTATGCATCTCATTTAGCATCCAACAGCCCCACCGTGATAGTGGGTTGGTCTCCCACTACCAATGGGAATGCGGAGACTTGGAGATAGAGATGTCAAGCATCTAGCTTCTTGTCACAGAGCTCAGGAGAGCAGGTCACTGAGACTCCGTCTACATCCTGCCGACCCTAAGGACAACATCCACCCCAAACCTGTTTCGGGAAGCTCCCTCAAAGCCATTGACCACAGACATCCCTGACAGCTAGGCATCGTAGGCCATCACTTTTTCTGCGAGGGCACAGGTTGGGAATTCACGTTGACATTGTCTAAGCTGATATTTTTCAAGCTGTTTTCCCTCGGGAAATCCAGAGCTCTGACAAATGATTCCTCAAGGGGACATCAGTGGAGTCCTCTGACAATTCTCAGGAGCCCCTTTAGCATGGCATCACCCTAGCCCTGCAGAGGGCAGCAACTCTGCCTCTGAGGTCAGCACATCCAAGGGGCAGGGGCAGAGCACTGTGCCCAGAATGTGGTCAGGTTGGACAGAGCCCCTGGGACCCCAGATGAGGGAGGGAGTCACTTCCAGTCTCTTAGTCTCTAAAGGACCTACTTGTGCCCTCAAAATACACACACACACACACACACACACACACACACGCGCGCGCGCGCACGCGCGTCTGCCTGGTCTCAGATCTCAAACATGTCTCAAAGCCCTGGGTCGCTTCTCATCCTACACCTTTGGAGATGAGCAGAGAAGCAAGGGGCTTTGTCTCCTCTTTTGGGTTTCAGCTTTTTCTCTGGGGTTGGCTTTCCATCTGGGTCCCTCCCCCACTCCTCTCCCCCAGCCTGGCATCTGCCCTCCTGCTCATGAGACCCGGGAATAGCTGATTGAACGGCTCTGAAGAGCTGTTAAGAGGCCAGGGAACTGAAGCAGTCGCTTGATGGCCTGATAGGCCGGGCCCTGAAAGCCCCCTTTGTGCTTGCCCGCTCCTGGGAAGCTGCATTCAGTTCCTGAGAGAGAGCAGAAAGCTGTCATTGGAGCCCCTGGTCCCCGTGCTCCTTCGTCTCACCCCCCGCCCCCACCCTGAGAAGAAACAGATGTTCAGGGAGGTGGAGGCGGGAACTGCTCTGTTTGTCTGAGGCAAAGACCACCCCCCTTCCTCCTTGGCCTTGGGGAGCTGGGGGAGGGGCTGGCCAACAGCTCCGACCCCACCTCCTGGGCACCCTCTCTTCTAGCCTTCCCATCTGTCAGGGCTGCTGTCCCAGAGGGCCAGGCATCCAGTAGGTGCTCAATAGAGAGCCGCCGCTGGTCTGTGGTCTGAGGTGATGTCGATGAATGGGCTTTCAGATTTGGCCCCAGAAGAGCCAGAGAGGACCCACCCCATCCCCAAACCAGGCCCACCTACTGTGGGTTAGCAGGGGCAGGGTGGCTGCCCCATTCTGGTGACATCACTGAAGCAGCCTCCAATCCCTGGCTGCTCCTGATCCCTCCGAAGGGGGCTCTGAGTCCTCCCATTGAAGCGCCGGCCCTGCCCCAGTCTTTCTCCCCAATAATACCATTTACTTTATTTTACCCTTGCCTGCTTTGACTCCTTTTGACTGATTAGCCGCAAGCTACCATTTTACAGACCAGTCCCCCAAGCTGGAAACCTGAGTGACAGCTACAGACATGCTAGCTAGGGCCAGGACACCACCTCTCACCCCAGAGGCTCAGGCATTGTAGGAGTGGCACACACTGATCTGGGGCTTTTCCTCAATGACTGGACCATAGCATCACTCTATCCCACTCGAATCCCCAAGACTGCAGCCCCTGCAGAAGGCAGCAACTCGGCCTCAAAGGCCAGCACATTCAAGGGGCAGGGGCAGAGCATTGTGCCCAGAATGTGGTCAGGTAGGATGGAGCCCATGGGACCCCAGATGAGGGAGGGAGTCACTTCCAGACTCTTAGTCTCTGAAGAACCCACCTCTGTCCTCAACACACACACACACACACACACACACACACAAATGTATGGACTGGGCCTTCTAGAGGAGAGATACATTACCTACCCCCCCACCCCCCCATCACCCCCAGCTTCCCGCCTCCAGGCATTATTAGCCTGGCCTCAGCATATGGAACCCTCCTGTCTATATGTCTTTTGTTCTGGGTAGGCAGCTGGGCAGACACACACACACACACACACACACACACGCACTCACTGCTCATATTGTGCTGCTTTGAATCCATGGAGAATTGATTGAGGGCCTGTTCATTGTAGGCTCTACCCTCCTGGGGAAGATGGCTACCGAAGGGGGATACGGGGAGAGGCTGGTGCTGCAGGGGGTGGATAGGAGGGGAAGGATAGCAAGGAGGGGTGAGCCTTGTAAATTAGCAGATGTCTGGGGAGCATTTGTCTCCCTGGCAGGCAGGAGAGGGCTCTCATTCCCCTCTAGGAGCTCCAGGTGGGAGTAAGGGCAAGTTAAGAGCAAGTGTGGGTTTCAGAAAATCAGGGTGATCTGAGCTGAGGTCCCAGCAAAACCCTCCTTCCCTCTCTCTCTGCACTTGGTCCACTTCAGCACTCAGCAACAGCCCTTACATCACACATGCCCATGCATTGGAACAATAGGGCTTCAGCACACAGTCAGTACATAGTACCAGGACCTATGCATCAGCAGTTCTCACTGGGCCTCAGGGTCTGCGTTCCTTCACGTAACATCAGTACTCATACAGAACAGGATGCTTACACGGCATCAGTACCCATGCAGGTACCCATGCAGCATTAATACTCACATAGTAGTCACGGAATCAGTGCTCAGTCACATAGCATGAACTATCACTCAGCATCAGTACTCACCCAGCACCAGTGCCCTGCAGCAGCAGTGCCCATGCAGCAGTACTTACCCAGCACCAGTGCCCTGCAGCAGCAGTGCCCATGCAGCAGTACTCACCCAGCACCAGTGCCCTGCAGCAGCAGTGCCCATGCAGCAGTACTCACCCAGCACCAGTGCCCTGCAGCAGCAGTGCCCATGCAGCAGTACTCACCCAGCACCAGTGCCCTGCAGCAGTAGCACTCACGCATCAGTACTCACATAGCACCAGTGCCCTGCAGCAGTAGCAGTAATGCATCAGTACTCACACAGCACCAGTGCCCTGCAGCAGCAGTGCCCATGCAGCAGTACTCACCCAGCGCCAGTGCCCTGCAGCCGTAGCACTAGTACCCACGTAAGATCAGTACTCACAACACCAGAACCCATAGAATCAGTACGTGCCCAGCATGGACACTCACATGGGGACGGTTCCCATGCAGCGGTAGTGCTCACAAACACCAGTGCTACATGGTGTCCGTACTCTGGCAACATGCGCAAGGAGGCAGCCTTAGCATTCTCCTACTGGAAGAACAGAGGTGTGAACACTCATTACGGAGATGCCAGGCCAGCAGCTCCTGCCTCCCCAGGAGCACCTGCCTGAGAAGGCACCATAGCTTTGCCTCTCTTGAGGGTCTAGACGTCACAGAAGACTTTGTCCCTAGAACGCTCCATGCGTTCCATCTCCTGTGTCTCAGGGAACAAAGCCACCTCCAGTTTCTCCACTGTCAAACAGGATGCAGTTTGGGTCACCCCAAACTCACTGGTGTTGGCCAAGTTGGGTTTTGTTGGCAGCTATCACTCTCCCTGGCATGTGTGTTTTCCTTAGGTTGGTAGTGAACTGGGCAGCTAGGGACACTGGTGGGCAGGAGTGAGGAAGGCAAAGCATGCAGAGGAGCCAGGCAGCCTTGGTGGCATCCTCTGAGCTGCACGTCGCTAAGTGTGCCTTCCACCATCCGAGCTGGTCTCTTTCCCTGAGTCTCCATCTGTTGTCTTATTCCCTCTCAAAACATTGCTGGAAGCTGGGGGTGGGGGAGGAGCGGGTGATAATTTTAGTTCCACAATTGGGAGTTTACAATTTAGATTGACTTGTCTCCTGCAGAAGACGTATGTGCACAGAAATGCAGAATGTCATAGCAGAGTTAAGAATAATTGAATAGCTTTTGGGGGCGGGGAGGACCTCCAAAGTCATCACAGGAGAATTTGGAGCTTTTCTTGGCATTTAAAACTCTTTCTCGAGTGTTTCTGCGATTCATGTACATATGAGCTTAGCAGCCCAGAGAAGTCAAAAGAGGGCAAACCCAGGTCCTCTGGAAGAGCAGGAGATGCTCTGAATGCTGAGCCATCTCTCCAGCCCATGTTGACATGATTTTCACGATGATTTCCTGACTTCAGCTTGCTTTTACCCTGAATCATGTATTCAGGGTGGGCACTTGCATTTTCACTGCCCCCAGGGTTTCCCAACTCTTAATCTAGCTCAAACTTAATCTCTTGTCACAGAGTACAGGGTGACCCAGGTTGGGATGTTTCTTGGGGCTGGAGAGATGACTCAGTGGTTAAGTGGTTCTCTTTCTGAAAACCCAGGTTCAATTCCCAGCACCCACATGATGGCTCGCAACTGTCCATAACGCCAATGCCCAGATTCATTGTCCTCTTCTCACCTGTAGACACCAGGCACACATATGGTATACAGCCATACATCTAAGCAAAACACTCATTCACATTAAATCAATCTTTAAAAAAAATTGATAGAGCCGGGCGGTGGTGGCGCATGCCTTTAATCCCAGCACTTGGGAGGCAGAGGCAGGTGGATCTCTGGGAGTTCGAGACCAGCCTGGTCTACAGAGCTAGTTCCAGGACAGGCTCCAAAGCCACAGAGAAACCCTGTCTCGAAAAACCAAAAAAAAAAAAAAAATTGATAGAAAGCATCTTGTCATGGATGGTGAGGGTTCAGAAATGGAAACTATCCTTAAAAATCACTGTGCTAAGTCAAGGACACCAGATGCAGCTGGGTATGGCATCTGTGATTCCAGCATTCAGGAGGCTGAGGCACGAGGATTGTGAGACCCTTGAGGCCAGCCTGGGATATATAGTATGTTCTAGACCATCTTGGACTAAACAATGAGGTTGTTTCTCAAAAAACAGTGAACTAAAAGAAGACACTAGACATAAAACTATATAGTGTGGACCCATCTGTATGGAGAATCCAGAACAGGCAGGTGTTCCTGAAGAGAAGTGTGGTTGTGTTGGGGAGGTGGGGGGATAGAGAAAGAGGGCTTAATAGATCCAGGGATGTACTTTTGTGTGATCAAAATACCTGGAGCTGGATAGACCTAATGGCTCACTGTGTCACAGACTAAGCAGTGCTGAATGGCTCACTTCAAAATGGTTGACTTTATGTTAAGTGAATTTTATTTCGAACTAGGAAGAAGAAAGGTTAGGGTTTGAGTGTGTTGGTCCGTCTGAAGTCCTAGCTATCATGAGGCTAAGTAGGAAGGATGCAAGTGAGTTAAAGGCCAGCCTAGGGAAACCCTGTTTCAAAATGAAAAGCTAGAAAGGGGGATTGGGTGTGACTCAGCGGTAGAACTCTTGTCTAGCATGAGTGAGGCCCTGGTTTTCAAGCCTTAGTACCACAAAAGGAAAAGATGGCCTTCTGGTCCTGGACAACACTTGATGGTAGACATCTCAAACTCCTGAAGGGAGAGGAGGAGGACATGAAGAGACACTGTGGTAGCCATGGTAGTGAGGGGTTGAGATGTTCAAGATCCAAGGCCTGAAAGAGGCAGAACCGAGAATGGAGCCAGAATGCTGTGCCTTTGAGCCCTGACCTCACAAGGACGCTGACACCCCTGGTTCTCTGTCCTCCTAGGGTAGCGACAGCGAGTACGAAGTGGACACGAACCCCCAGAAAGCCCACTCCTTCGTCAACCATTACATCAGTGACCCCACCTATTACAACTCGTGGCGACGCCAACAGAAAGGCATCTCCCGGGCCCAGGCCTACAGCTACACAGAGAGTGATTCTGGCGAACCTGACCATGTCACCATCCCCAATAGCAACAGCACCCAGCAGGGCAGCCTTTTCCGGCCCAAGGCCAGCCGGACTCCAACGCCCCAAAACCCCCCAAACCCCCCAAGTCAGCAGAGCACCCTCTACCGTCCCCCCAGCAGCCTCGCCCCTGGTTCCCGGGCACCCATAGCCGGGTTCTCATCCTTCGTTTGACATCAGAAGAGGAAATAGGATGAAAGAAACGACACCAAAATCCTCCTTTGCCACTTCTCAAAATGCCTGCCAGAAAACACACAAGAAACTCCCACCAAGACATCGGATCAACTTTTCACCTCTCGAGTTTATTTTTCCAGAGATTCCAGGGCCAGCAAAGCCGGTGTGGAGGAGGCGGGGGAAGAAACCCTTGGGACTTGGACGTGTGTGACCTGCAGCAGCTTCATAACCTTGGGGTCCATTGTGCAGTGTGGAGGGCTGGAGACCAGTCACTTCTACCGAGGACAGACGGGCTTGGGACTCTGGAGAGAGGGGGCTATAAGTCAGGTGGGGCTGAGAGATGGAGATGCAGCCAACTTTACCCTTCCCAGTGGGCTAGATCTTGTTATCCTTGCTCCACTGCAGAAAGGATGGGTGTCCCCAGAGGTGAAGCCTGCCTGTTGTCTCTGGCTCTCCCTGGCAGGTGTCTCATGCCTTGCCAGCCTCCTGCCTGGCCTCAACACCCTCCAAGGGCTCACGGCCCTTGCTCAACTTCTCCACCAAACATTTGGTTTATTTGGGAAGGGGGAAGAAAAAGCAAGGGGTGAGAATCCACTTAGCAACTTCCTCATTCCTGGAGAGGAAAAAAAAAAAGCAATTTAAAAAAATTGTGAATTCAAGGAAAGAGGGCCTGAGGGCTGGGAGAGAATCCTTACACAGCTGCATAACTGAGCCCTGCCTCCTGTCCTTTGGATTCACTTCCCTGAATGAAGATAAGGAGAGGTGACAACTGGGAATGTCCCCTAAGGTGCTGGCTCCACACTAGGGCAAGCGTTAGGGAGGTGTCCTGCAGGAAGTCAGAGGTGCAAGGATGAAGCCTTGACTGTTTTCTTCCCATCCACCAGCCTAACACAGAGAAAGGGAATAGAGTCAGGGTGGGGGGGCTTAGGATAGGACGCTCAGCTCATCCCCCCCCCCAGCTGCACAGGAAGATTGTATGCTCAGATATACCATCCCACACTCTCTGAATGTACACCTTCCTGCTAACCATGCACCTGCCCCCATGAGCCTGTAAGGAAAAGGGTCCAGGAATCCCTCCCAAGAGGATACCCTGGGACTTCTTCGCCCAGCATTTTCACTTCAAGATCTGTGCACCCCGTGTCTCCTCCCACAACACACAGGTGCCCAAAGGGTGGCCCAGTCCCAGGTCCTGAGGCTTTACAAAGAATCAAAGATCACTTGAACCCCTTCTAACATCTCCCAGGCTAAGTTCAGAGAAGCCAGAACTGGGATGGACCCACGAGGGGCCAGACAAGAAGCTCTGACTGAACTGGACACGGCAGTTGAGATGCCTGCTAGTCAGCCAGGAGAGGCGGGTCAGATAGGATCAAGGGACAAGAATAGCTGAGAGGAGGGAACGCTCTTACTCCCTGGAATGTTCTGGAAAAAAGCCGTGGGGTGGGGGTGCTGAACTTCACATCAGCTTTAAGCGTCTAAGGCAAGGGTTTGGGGAGGAGGTTTTCTGATGTCCTGGGCTGGCTGAGGTCCTTGGGGACACTAACCAGCCCCTTGACTGAGGCTCAGCCTACTGCTGGGAACGCATGACTACCTCCTTCAGAGGCTCCAGTGGGGCATGTCCAGTTCAATAAAGGACCAGCTTTGCTGGGAGTACACACTGAAGTTACTGCTGGCCCTATCAAGAGGCCCAAGTGGGGGTGCCTATGGCTTCCTCAGGAATCCCTAATTAGTCACTGCTAGTTCTCACTGGTCAGGGAGATGTGAGTCAGAGGCCTTTGTAAAGGACACAGGCTACTGGGAGGGGGGGCTCCTCCCTACACACCTGCCCCCTGGGATAGGTGACCAAGGAAATGTCAGAAGCCAAGTCAGCAGGCTGGTGACCCAACTGCTGTTTGTGAACAATGGCTTTTCGCAGTGACCTCTCCTAAGCAGGTCCTAAAGATCCTAAGCCAGGAAGTACAGCCTTGTTCCCCAAAGGACAACAAAGGGCCAGAGGCCTTGCCCCCCTGGGGAGTCAGTTTCCCAGGGCTACCTTGGACTTTGTCAGTCAGCTTGACCCCCCACCCCTTCAGCATCTGGCATCTCCAGAGCCACACACATGCAGACGCTGCCTGAGCTCGCACTGCCATGCTTCCTTTTCGTCCTTCATGACTGTTTCAAACAGCTTCATCTTTCCCCCCCTGTCTTTAGAGGCTTTAACCATTGAAGGGTGTTCCCAGTTTACATTAGGGAATTATTAGCCTAGCCCAGCCCAGTGAGGGAGCGTTATAGAGGAAGCAGGAATTGTTTTTTTTTTTACTTTTTTGTTTCTTTAAAAAAAAATTTGTGTGTGTGTTTGTATGCACGTGTGCGTGCTTGTGTGTGTGTGTGTGTGTGTGTGTGTGGTGTTGCACATGACAGCAATTTTCCTTTGCCTTTAATGAATCACCTGGTGCACTGAGATCCCCTCCCCCTTCTGTGTGCTCATTGGAACCCTTGCTAATGTCCATGTGTACATGCAAACGTGTGCTCGTGTACAAGCATGCAAAGATATGCACAGAACATACATGGATGTGTGGTAGCAAAGGGCCTCTTGCCATGCTCTCTGATGTGCCTCATCTCCAAGAGGCACGGGTGGCCTGGGTCACTGGCATTTGGAGTATCACTGGGACCTATTGCCCAAGCAGCTGGGCGTATCACGAACTGTAAGTCCTTGATGAGCCTAGGATAAAAGTCTCCGTTCAGTCACTACCTGCCCAGGGGGATTATTGCCTCCACCACCCCAGTCATATCTGGACACCTAGTAGGTTTCCAGCTATGGAGCTCTGGGTTGTTTTATGATATCTCCGGGCCCATGTTTACATTTCTGCTGAGCAGTGGAAGGTCCCAAGAATTCCACCCAGACATTGTGGTGGGTGCCCACCCTGTGTAAGGCAGAGCTTTCAGTTTCCTCAGCCATTAAGACCAGGGTTACTGTCTTGTGACTCTGTGAGAAACAGGTTCACAGAAGGACATGCGGAGCTTGTCCTTTTGGTGTTGCGTCTCTGTGCCCTGAGGAAATCTGCAATGTATTCAGAAGCCCACGCTTAGCATGCTGGGGCTGCTCTTTCCTCTCCTGGCAGTGCCTCCTGCATTCTTGCAGGCTCTGCACCCAGATTGCCAAGACTAACCAAATAGCCACTCTGGGTTCCAGAAGCATCTTCCTCCAGAGAGCTGCAGGGAGTTTACAAACCCACGCTGCCTCTCCCAGGCCCTCTCCACCCCAAACCCGACACTGCCATGAGTCAGAGGGAACAAGGAAACAGCCAGGCTGCCTCTCCAGCCCGTGCTCCTTGAGGCCTTCTGTCTTTTTTGTCCATGCTTACCCTGGACAGCTTTTCTAAGGGTGCCAGAATCTCGCAGTAGGCGGGCCTAGGCAGGGGCTCCCCTCACTTTCTCACACCGCACAGGGAAGGTGTCATGTTGTGCAGCCAGCCAGGTGAACCATCGGCAGGGGAAGAAGGGGATCCACGAACAGCCAACACCAGCTCCTGAGTGCCTCTGTGGTCCCATACTGGGACACCAACCCTAACCAACACCTTGAGCACAGGTGCCCCACCCCCTTGGGACAGTTCCCCCCCCCCCCCCGCTCCTCTGTTTCCATAGAACCAAATCCAAAGCATTTAAATGTGTTACCTTTCTTCACCCATATAGACTCCCAAAACGAAACTCCATACAAATCTTTATTTTTTGATTTAAAAGCTATAATGAAAAATTATGGGGAGAGTATTCATTATGGCAGGTGTCTATCTGTAAGGAAAAAAAAGTATATATCTATATGTCATATAGCTTGTTAGCAAGTTTATTTTTTAAAGGAAAGGTAAGAAAGATTGATTTGAAATATATACCATGAGAAGTCCCATGTCCTGTCAAACTGTCAGTATTTTATAAATAAACTTTTTTTTTTGGAGTTGTGAAGTGGCCGTCCTTCTCCTCACTAGGAATCGTGTTCCTCAAACGTTTGCTTCTATTTCTAGCCACGTGGGGATTGTACAAAGTGAGCCAAGGGCAGGAACCTCTGCCCTGTTAATTCATCAGCAGGTGGTCTCAGACCTTTAAACAGAAGATCCTGCTTTAGGCTGGGAGTGTAACCTGGTGGTAGGACTCAGTCCAGTGTGCAGGTTGAACCCAGGTTCAATCTCGGGACAAACGTGTTGTTTTGAGTTTGGGGGATAAGAGCCCCTCAGATAGGCGATGCAGCTGATAATCAATAATGATGGCGGCAGGGGTGGGAGAGATGTCTCGGTGGTGGTTAGGAGTGCTTGTAGCTATTGCTGAGGTCCCAAGTTCAATTCCCAGCACGCACACATAGGTGGAGGCTGCTTGTTCGTCCCTGGCCACCCAGACCTGAAATAATCACACAGAAACTATATTAATTACAACACTGCTTGGCCTCTTAGCTTGGGCTTCTTCTGAACCAACTCTTACATCTTAAATGAACCCATTTCTATTATTCTACTTATTGCCACGAGGCTTGTGGTTTATCGGTAAGTTTCCAGCGTCTGTCTCCTTCAAAGCTACGTGGCGTCTCCCCGACTCCACCCCCTTTTCTCTCTCCTCTATCTCTGCTTGGAATTCCTGCCCTGCTCTATTCTGTGCTGCTATAGGCCCAAAGCAGTTTCTTTGTTAACCAATGATAATAAAACATATTCATAGCATACACAGGGAAATCCCACATCACCCACATGATTGGGATGCCTACAACTGCCTGTAACTCCAGTTCTAGGGGATTCAACTCTCTTTTCTGACCTTCACAGCCACCTGTACACAGACACACACACACACACACACACACACACACGAAATTAATGATAAATATGTGAAATTATAATGACAGTAAGAGGTGACACATACATGCCACACTCCATGACCAGCACAGGTCAAATGATCACTTGATATGCAGTACCTGATGATGCCCTTGTGACAGCCAAGGAGGGTAATAGAGCATTTTAAGCTTGTTCTCTGGAGGAGGCAAAGCCAGGGTTCATCTATACTAATGTATTCCAACCCTGGAGGCACACACTCCCACAGATCTGGTGAGCAGCCCTGCCCCTCCACTTAAGGTTGCTTTTAATGTTTGTAGTAGGACTTTTTGTTTTGCATTTATTTACTTTTTACCTTATTTTTTTTTTAAGAGTCTTACTTCCCAGACTGGCCTGGAAGTCACAACAATCCTCCTGCCTCAGCATTCCAATTGCTGGGATTATATAACTGTTGAACTGATCAGAATTCAATTAACAGCACTTGGAGGTAAAGGCAGGCAGGAAGGTGAGTTCAAGACCATCTTGGTCTATACAGTGAGTTCAAGGCCAGCCAGGGCCATGTGGTGAGATCTTGTCTCAAAAAGAAAATATATATATATATGTAGATTAAATAGTTTTTACTTAAAATGCACAAATGTAAATTCATTCACCAGTCTGCTGGTATGGAGCCATGGCATTATCCTCTCTCTGCAACTTGGCAGTTCTGTGTGATCATCTTTTTTGCATAAAGCACATCTATTTTACATAAATCACACTTATGCAGTGCATTCCTCTTTCTGCTTCTTCCTTTTTCTTCTTTTCTTTCCTCTGCCTCTCACTCCTCTTCTTCCTGTTTCTGTTTAAAGTTGTTTTTGAAATATTTTTTTTATGTGTAGAGGTGTTTCTCCTACAGGTGAGTGTGCACAGTGTATGTGTAATGCCCTTGAAAACCAAAAGAGGGCGTTGGAGCCCCTGGAACTGGAGTTCCGGACAGTTGTGTGTTACCATGTAGGTGCAAAACAATCCAAAATGAGTCCTCTGGAGGAGCAGCCAGCACTTGTAACCACTAAGCCATCTCTCCATCCCTTCTGTTTCTTGAGTTTTTATTCCCAGATGGCCTTGAACTCAAAGCTCTCCTGCTTTGGTGTCTGAGTGATGAGGTTATGTCTACGTCTGGCTTTTGTTCATTTGTTTGTTTGAAGAAAGCTCTCGCTCTGTAGCCCAGGTTGGCCCAGAATTCACTGTGTAGTCCAAACTAGCATGAAGCTCATAGCAATTGTCCTATCTCAGCCTTCTGAGTGCCTGGATTACAGGCATAAACTATCATTCCAGATTAAATTTCTCTTTTTTTTTTCCTTTTTTTTCTCAGAGACCACGTGATGCTTTCCTATTTCTTTAAGGAAAAGCAGTTTACAGAAACGACCAGTTGCTGAGAGAACACACCTCTAGCTCTAATGTCCTTTCCCCAAGATCCTCCACAGGTCCTACCCACGACCATGTCAACAAGGCCTTTGTATTTGTTTTGTAGCTTCCCTTTACCAACAGGGACATGATTTGCAGAGAAATAACCATTCTGTTTTCCACTCTTCTTTTACATCTGACGTCATAGTTTATGAAATTATGTAAAAGCTACTAGAAGGTCTACCAGCATAAACAAGTCTGAGACAACTGGGGCTTTGTGGAAGCCTGGCTCAGAGAGGGGAAACATGCCTGCTCTCAGGGCTCTGGAGGGGTCGCCTTGCTCCGCAAGGGAATCTAAGGCATGCATTGAATCCAGGAGTTGGGTCAGAAGAGGTCAGATAAGAGATGTCTGTTTATGTCACGTTGCAAGCCCTGGGTGCTATACTTTACAGCCAATTGATAAGGGGTTCTCAGTGGTCATTTTGACTACACATAATTTCTATCTTGTATATAATTTGGAACCCCATTCCCACATTAAAAGTAACTTCCAGACCCAGTGTCTGAGGATGTTTGCTTAAAGTATAATAACAGGGGCTCTTTCAGGTCTTGGCTTCAAGACAAGCAAAAAGACAAGGAACAGCCGTCTCACCGAAAAGGGCCGCAGCCATGTGTAGTAAATTTCTTGTAGGAACCGTGCCCGGTGCAGGCCCAAGGACAAGGCCATTTAGACTTCTTCATCGTAGTTGAGGCATCCGCTATCACGGATATTAGTGAAACAAGTGTTCTCAATGTGTATGTACTTCCTGAGCTCTGCGTCAAAAGTGCTCAGGGGCAGAGCCCATGAAACCCGGAAGGACCAAGCAACCATACCTTAATGTGGACACGACCCACGACCTCCACCAAAGCCCATGTAAATAACAGGTTTCATAAGAACAGAAGAAAAGCCATCTGGGGAAAATAAAATGGAGATTATATATAAAAAGAAAAGTATAATGCCATGGGAATCAGAGGAGGATTCTAGAACTGTCGGGACTCAGAGTGCTTCCTTGTTTTCTTTTCCTTTCTTCTTAAAAAATATTTATTTTATGTGCATTGATTTTTTTTTTTTTGCCTGTATATATGTCTGTGTGAGGGTGTCAGATCTTCTGGAACTAGAGTTACAGACAGTTGTGAGCTACCATGTGGGTGCTGGGAATTGAACCCAGGTCCTCTGTAAGAGTAGCCAGTGCTCTTAACCATTAAGCCCTCTCTCCAGCCCCATTTTTTCCTTTCTTTTGTTCTGTTATGATAGAATTTCATTATGTAGATTTGTTATGGAGCCCAGACTGGCCTAGAATTCATGATCTTTTTACATCCATCTCTCAAGGGCTGGGATTACAGACCTGTGCCTCCGTGCCCAGCCCTCTGATTTTACTTAGGAGAATCGATGAGCCCTGATCTACCATCAGTGAGATTTCTGGGGATGAGGGCAGGGAAGCCATGGTGGCACATACCTTTAATTCCAGCAGAGATAGACAAATTTCTGTGAGTTTGAGGCCAGACTGGGCTACAAGAAGCCCTGTCTCCGAAAATGAAACAAGGGGGCTGGGGAAATGGCTCAATGGGTAAGAATGCTTGCTCTGCAAGCATGAGGACCTAAGTTCAAATCCCAGTGTAAGAAGATGGGCAGGAGTGTACGCAACTGCAACCCCAACACTGGGGGATGGAAAGAGAGAGGCACCAGCTCTCCTGACTTCCATGGTCCTATCCAACTGTGCTCCACTCTCCTTCAGGATGCTCCATAGCTACAAGTTATGTCTGAATAAAACCTGAATCCTAGGAATTCAGGAACCCTTGGGAGGAGGTAAACAGGCCTATCAGAGTCCACACGGCAAGCTTCAAGACAAACTTACACCCAGATGAGGCTCAGCTGGGGAAAGGTAGGGAAAAGATCAATGCTGATTAGGTCTATTTTATTTTATTTTGGAAACTTGTCACAAACTACAGTCACCTGGGATGAAGAATCGCCTCCATCAGACGATCCTGCAGGCAAGCCTGTGGGGCCTTTTCTTGATTGTTGATTAATGTAGAAGGGCCCAGCCCACTGTGAGTGGTACCATCTCTGGGCACGTGGTCCACAGCTGTATAAGAAAGCAAGCTGAGCAGGCCACAGGGAGTAAGCCAGAAAATAGAGTTCTTCCACGGCCTCTGTGTGCATCGGTTCCTACATCACCTTCCCCCAGTCTTGGACTTGGCCTGTAAGCTGAAATTAGTGTGTTTTTTGTTTGTTTGTTTGTTTGATTGATTGATTGATTGATTGGTTAATTGGTTTTTCAAGACAGGGGTTCTCAGTAGCTAAGGAGCTGAAATTAGTGTGGTTTTTTGTTTGTTTGTTTGGTTGGTTGGCTTTTCAAGACAGGGGTTCTCAGTAGCTAAGGAGCTGAAATGAGTGTCTTCTCACAGCAACGGAAAACAGCCCAGGACAAAATCGCTCCCCTCAGTCGTGAGTAAGGGACAGGACTTTACAAGGGGTACCCTAAGACACAGGGGTCTGACAGCTGAATGCCATTTCCTTTGATGCATAGCGTGGCCAATGGCAAGGGCTTTCTAGAACTTGCAGAAAAGGTTGAGGGGAGAGAGAAATACCCAGTGGAGATGAGGGTGGGGCTTACCCTGGTCCCTCCCATGCCATCCTCTTGTCTGAGGTCCTTGTCATCCAAATCCAATTCCCAACAAGAATTCGAGGGTGCTAGAAAAAACTCCCTGTGGGGTACAGAATAAGGCAAGGCATAGGCGTGAGGGCGGCACAAATAAGAGACGGCAGGAAAAAAAAAAAGAGAGAGACAGCAGGCACATAACGAAGTCTACTGGTGTTATTATCCCCATGAAAAGTACCACACTAGAGCCGGGCGATGGTGGCGCACGGCTTTAATCCCAGCACTCAGGAGGCAGAGGCAGGCGGATCTCTGTGAGTTCGAGACCAGCCTGGTCTACAGAGCTAGTTCCAGGACAGGCTCCAAAGCCATAGAGAAACCCTGTCTCGAAAAACCAAAAAAAAAAAAAAAGAAAAGAAAAGAAAAAGAAAAAGAAAAAAGAAAAGTACCACACTTGAGTCTACCACATGTGATATGTACTTCCTGTACAGTGTTTTCTCAGCATCCCCTTAGGGAGAAACAGTAAGGTTTCATGAGGCATCTTGGCTTCTCTATTGCTTGCTAGTACGGCCACATGCCTGCCCTGAGACCCCACTGGTATGTCAGTCAGTCCTCACAGCACCCCAGAGTGTGGAAACATCTCACCCACATTCCCTAAAGAGACCGGATATGTAAACACCAGAGCCAAGATTTGAACCCAAGCCTTACCAGGTGCTATAATGTCCCTTATTTTAACCAGCAAGCAGCTTTGGCTCAAAGTTTAGACACTACTCAACTGAACAGAGGAAGGTTCAATACTCGGGGAGACTCCCAAACTCTGTGCAGGTGGCTGATTAGCAGGAGGCCTTGTCAAAACTTCTTCCATCATACTGGCCAGAGAGGATACATAAATGGATGAGCATGTCAGTGCTCTGGGCAGATTTCATGTAGGGATATAGAAATTTGAGTCCGATATGATTTCATGTGTAGCCAAATAGCATTCGGGTTGGTTTGTGTGTTTCCCCGACACACCAACCATTTTTAGCTCATGAATCAAAAAGACACAGAATGAACTAGTGGGTTTTTGGTATCTAATGTGTCTTGGGGTCAAATATGCACTTGTTGGACCTCTGTAGGTTTTTGGCATGGCCCCTGGATGAGGTAGGCAGGTTAGAGTAATGTTTCCCCCAAATTCACAACCTCAGAAGTTGGGTCTTTCCAAATGTAGTTAATTAAGAGGGGGCCCAAGGACACAGGAAACATCCAGGAGAGAAGGCATCGCGAAGGCAGAGGCAGTAGGCGGGGCATGGTGAGCTGCACTTTATAACCTTGGCCCTGGGAGGCAGAGACAGACCAATCCTTGGGGCTTCACGGCCAGCCAAGCCTAGCCTAAAAGACAAGTTCCAGATAAAAGTGAGAGACCCTGTTTGGGGGGGGGGAGGTAGACAGTGCCTTAGGGAAGATACTCAAGGCTGTCCGCTGGCCTCTGTGCCGCAGGTGAATAGGTAGGTGTGCCCGCCACACCTTCATACACATAAGCACACGAATACACAGGTGGAGACCAAGTGATGCTGATGCCACACAAGCTAATGATGGAGGAGTTGCCAGGAACTATTAGAGGTTCCAAGGGGCCGGACCTAACGCTCGTCGGGCCCCTACCACCCCGAAAGTACCTTGTAGGCACCTTGATTTTGAACTGCTGGTCTCCTCCTCTGCAAAGAATACTTCTCTGTTGGTGTAAGCCACATCGTGGTCAGTGGCCATTTGTCACAGCACCAAGGCCCCACTTAAGAAACTGTCCTTGGAGTTGATGTACACATCTGTTCTCTCCAGAAGTTTGATTCAATAAACTTCCAGGAGATCCCAGAGCCAGGGACCTCAGGCCTCTGTTCCCTTTCCTCCAGGGACCTTAGGCCTCTCTTCCCCTTCCTCCAGGGACCTTAGGCCTCTGTTCCCCTTCCTCCGGGGACCTCAGGTCTCTGTTCTCCTGACTTAAATTGGCAATTACAGGGTGCTTCCTTCCTGCCTCTCCCTAGCCTCCCCCTTTTAAATTGTTTCCACCTGTCACTAAGAGCCAAGCCCATCCTTTGCCAAAACTCACCATTGACCATCAGAAAAACACTAATCCCAAGTGCTGGGGGCCAGAACTCAGGGCTTCTGCCCTCTTGAGGGGAGCATGAGGTGACTGGGGAGCACAGAGGACACAGACAGGCTTGGTTGTGACGGAGGACGGATCTATCACTTTCTAGGTTGGCACCAGGCCTGACACGTGGGAGGCAGAAGCAGGCATCTGGCCTGGCAGCTAGGGACCTCATCTCCCTCACCCTTCCCCGGGATTGCCAGAGGGAAGATCAGGCTAAATTAGCACGCGTTCTAGAAGTCAGCAGCCCAGCAGCAGAGAGGGGAAGGAAACCAGAAACAGTCAACGCAGGGGAACACTATGATAAGGATAACACTCTCCAGGACACGGCTGGGCTTCACAGAAACTCCCTCATTTTGTGTCACAGTGACGAAGACAAGCCTGGCCATCATCTAAGAGGAGACAGAACTGGGGATGTCAGAGATATGGTCAATGCCTGGAGACCATCTCAGACAAAGCATAGCTTAAAGAAGGCTCAGCTCCAGGGGTGATGAGATCTGCCTACCTTCCTACAGAGACCTAAAACAGCAGGCCTTGTGTGACTCCAGGCCTGGGTGGCTCAGCCCTGGTTTGCTGGGTGGAGATAAGTATGATCCAGCTTAAGGCCCCCGGGGCCACAGAGAAACAGTGTTGACAATCTCAGCATAGTTTGCTTCCATGGCATTTGTCCCTTAAAGGACTTAGGGAAGCCTCGTGAAGAATATTTTAGATGGATGGGAATGGCTAGAGGTTGGAGAGGCCACCCCAGAATTAGTCCGGATGTCCTCCTTAGACTGAGACCCATGGGGAGGGCCAGAAGAAGGTGACTGAGGGTTGTGATAACCACATCTGACTGCAGTTGTCCATCAGCCTCCCGCCCCTACCCTGTCCTTCCCCTGTAATCAGCTCACTGCCTGTGCTTGCCTAGCCCCACCCTCCTGCCTAGACCAGTCCTGCAGACTCTGGGGCCGTGAATCAGAGGCCGGGCTCATTTCTGCAGCCTTCTGTGGTTCTCGGGGTGTTCAGGTCAGCATGCTTGGATTTCACCATAGTGGGAGTTCCCGGGGTTCTGCCCCAGGGAGCTTCCTCTGGGGGGCACACCCTCTGACACCCTAGGAACAAACAGGCAGCAAGGAACCAACCGCACCAGAGGACTCTAAGGGAAAGGACAGCTCAGTAAAATGACTCAATGGCAAGTGACAGAGGGCCTCGGAAGAGGCAGGCACAGGAAGCAAATGGGTCATTTGGGGAACCCGCTGGCCTCTTAATAGGGGCTGCTCTTAATGGCTGCTGACATGGGGAAATGAGAGCCCGAGGCTTTTCAGATTCTTCTGAGTTTGAAAGGCTGAGAAGTCAAAGTTACGTAAATTCCCTCATGTTTAAATACTAGCAACTAAAATCACCACACATTTCAAAGGCGTACTTGCGACAGATGAGTCCTCTAAAAATGACTCCAACTGCCTCCTGTCTTAGACACACTTGATGTTGCTCCATCAAAAAGCTAGACACGGTGGGCCATGCCTGACATCCTAACACGTGGGAAAGAGAGCCCAGGTCTGGAGCTGGAGTTTACCGGTAGAATGGTCGCCTAGCACACGCGTGAAACTTTGGGTTTGATACCTAGCATGGCAGGACACAAGCAAATTAAGGAGGGGATGAGGTTCCTATTGCCTCCCTTTTCACAGTGGACGGAGGTGTGATGTGTCTACTCTAAGGCTGCTCTGTGGGGTGTTTGTTTTCTTTTGAACTTTTCTTTATGTAACACAATTTCACCCCATAGTGCAGGCTGGACTGGAACTCACTATGTGTCCCAGGCTGGTTCCCAACTTGAGGCAATTCTCCTGTCTCAGTTTCCTAAGTTTGTTTGTTTTTTTTTTTTTCCTAAGGTTTACAGATATGAACCACTGCCACGTCCACAGCAGTGACTGCCGTGTAGTGACAAAATGCCTCTGCGCTGGCTTTTGCCTGCTGAAGGATTGGGGTTAGAGCTTCTTGGAGCGAAGCCCCAGGTGGTCCCCCTGGCAATCAGCAGTCCAGAGAGGACCTGATGCCCTAGGCAAATCTCGTAT
>NW_026067918.1:6573702-6631135 GCF_014885135.2 Alexandromys fortis | reverse complement strand
CAAAACTAAAAGTCCTTGCCAACATCTTGAGCACGGAAGGGGGAACACGTAGAAAGGAGCACGTAGAAGAAGCTCTATTTTGGTTATGCTTAATCTTGATTTATGTCTGGAACCCTGAGTGGGGTGATGTAATGCACCTATCAAGTTCTTTGATCTGTTTTGTACAAAAACTGAAGCTTTACAGAAGTAAAATTGCAGCAGATTTTCACTACACAGTGTGTCTGTCTGTCATTTCCCTTGCATCGTATCCTGACTATCCTATCCTTCACCCTGGTCCCCCGTGGGTGGCGGTCTCCGAGAGGGACGGTCCGCGGCAAACCACCATCTCAACATTTTGGGTCCTTGTTGGGAACTGATTGCCAGATCTCAGGAAAGTCCTGTCTTGGTTTCTCTTGGCCTCAGGAGGCAGAGACAGGTAGATCTCTGCCAGTTCAAAGTCAGCCTGGTCTACACAGTGAGTTCTAAGCCATCCTCAGCTGTGTTGGAAGATCCTGTCTCAAAAAAAGAAAACCAAACCAAACAAAAAGGAACCCTAACAAAACCAATTTAAGGGCTTAAGGGAGAAAAGAGTTTACCCCGCCCACAGTTCAAGGGAACAGTAGAGAAGTCAGCCTGACGGGAGGACAGGAGCTTGACACAAGAGCAATGGATGCTGCTGCTTTAAAAAGTTTGTTATTTTCTTTATGTGTTTGGAGATTTTTGCCTGGATGTGTGTCTGTACATCGTGTGCATGCCTAAGGCCCAGGGTGGCCAGAAGAGGGCACTGGATCTCCTGGAACTGGAGTTACAGACAGTTGTAACATGTCATGTGGGTTCTGGGAATCGAACCCAGGTCCTCTGGAAAAGCAGCCAGTGCTCTTTACTGCTGAGCATCTCTTCAACCCACTTTCTGCTTATACAGTCTGAGATCCCAAGCCCAGGGAATGGTGCCACCCACAGTGAGCGGGTCTTCCATCTCAATTACCCTAATAAGATAGCCCCCGTAGCACGCCCAGAGGGTCACTTCCAGATGATTCTAAATCACATCAAGCAGACAACTGAGATCAACTATCACATGTTCTAACCCCAACACCTGCAAGCATGATTTTATTTGGAAACAGGTATCTATAGATAATCAAGTTAAGATGATGTCGCTGGAACGAGCCTCAATCCAACATGACTGGTGTCTACATATAAAGAAGAAGAAAACTGAGCCAGGCATGGTACTGTATATCTGCATAGCAATGAGTAGGCTGAAGCAGGAGGATTGTAAATTGGAAGCCAGCCTGGGCTACATAGTAAGGCCCTATACCAAAAATCTAAAACATAGGTGCAGGCAAAACACCCATACACAAAAAAATAAAAACAAGCTGGGTGGTGGTGGAGCAAGCCTTTAATCCCAGCACTCGGAGGCAGAGGCAGGCTTGAACTCTGTGAGTTCAAGGCCAGCCTGGTCTACAAGAGCTAGTTCCAGGACAGGTTTCAAAGCTACAGAGAAACACTGTCTCGAGAAACAAAAACAAACAAAAATAAATAATCATCTTTTAAATAAATAGTAAAAATTGAAAAGAGAGAAGTTCACATTTCCATGTCTTCAGGTTTTCATAGGTTCAAAGATTCACAGGTTGCAAAGGCTCCAGATACCTTTACCCTAGCCTTCTATGACACTCTTCGGGGACCTTGGGCTAAGCTTACAGGACCATCTAATGACAAGGGACATGTCCTTGGCTATACTGGTGCTCTGGGCTCAGGGCCTGGGTCCGGGGAACTCCTCCACCCTCACTGTGGCTTACTTCACATGTCTCTCGCCTTCAACTTCAAGTGCTTTCTGAAGAGCAACTGACTCCTGGAGCTGACAGAGGGCTTGGGGAGGGGAGAAGGCAGCAGCCTGCGGCGTGAAGCTGTCAAGCCGGGAAGTTAAATCATCCTTGACATCGACTCGGTTGAGTTATCGTTATGACTCCAAAGCTTCCTGGTACTAAAGGACACATGCACATGTATACATACTTATGTGTACACACACACACACGTATACACACACGTACACGCCCCTCCAAGACCACATTTAGGAAACCAAAACCTCCAGAGAAGGGATAACAATCACAGGGACAATGGCAACACATCCTTCTCCTCACCCTTCCCAGGCGGATAATGGCTCCCCACGTGATCTCATTGACAATCAATTCTAGTTGTCTAGACAGGAGAGTGAGAGAGATGTTTCTCACAACCCTTTCCTTCCAGACAGCCTCCCTTCCACACTCAGAGCTTGGGACCGTGCAGGTTAGGGTGAGGCAGAACTACAAAAGCATCCGAAGCCCAGCCCGGGTCTGAGATGTTGAGGCTCACCATGAAGTGAAGAAAGGGGAGCTAGAGGAGTTTCCTAACCAAAGACACAGACACCTGAACCTCCTGCTTTGAGGAAACTTCCTGTAAGCCTTTAAGCCAGTGGTTCTCAACCTTCCTGATGACACAACCCTTTAATACGGTTCCTTGTGCTGTCCCAACCATAAAATTATTTTCATTGTTACTTCATAACTGTAATTTTGCTACTGTTATGAATCATAATGTAAATATCTTAGGTGACCCCTGTGAAAAGGTCATTTGACCCCCAAGGGGTGGTGACCCACAGGTTGAGAACCACTGCCCTAAGCGTTGGGGACAGCTGAGCAGAATGTCACATCATGTTGGGCTTCAGAGCGTGCTGAGTGATGCCTTCAGTTCTAATCAGCTCCTCCTTGCTCCTGGACTTTGCAGTGAGCTCTAGGGAACAATTTAATTGGTAGTGGCAAAGGCAGTAATTTTAGCCATTTCTGTGGCCGTCTAGAAGTACCCAGAAGCAGCCCAAGTTTCCTTAAAATGCTATTGACGTTTTCTAGACAGACACGCGTCTGCTATTTTGGTAAAGATAGTGTCCAGTCTCCCTGGTAACCTCCTTTTGCCCACCATCTTCAACCTAGTGATATGATCCCTTATACAGCTAGAATCTTCCTTCTGTCCTGCTTCCCATTGAAGAGCCCTGGTTATAGGGGCCTTCCTGATTCGGGATTGGGACTTTCCTGGAGTATTATGTTAGGCAAATTTCTCAGTCTTCCAGGTTTTTTTTTTAATTACTGGTGTATGTATGCATGATGCATATTCGTGATTGTGTATGCCACCGTGTGCACCTGGAGGTCAGAGGCAGTTTTATGGGGTTGGTTCATACTCCACCGTTATGTGGGCTCTAAGGATTGAACTCAGGTCAGCAGGCTTGCATGGCAAGTACCTCTACCCACTGAGTCATCTAAGTGGAGCCCAGAGCTCTGGCTAGCTCTTTCTTGAGAAAAATTTAACCTGAGAAATGGCAATAATGGCATCTACCCCATGAGTTTAACATGCAGAATCAGTAATTACTAGATCAATAAATGAGGTAAGCCCAACGTTGGCTCCTACTTTCTTTTCTTTTTTCTTTTTCTTCTTCCTCCTTACTCTTTTTCTTCTTCTTCTTCTTCTTCTTCTTCTTCTTCTTCTTCTTCTTCTTCTTCTTCTTCTTCTTCTTCTTCTTCTTCTTCCTTTTCCTCTTTCTCCTCTTCTTTTCCTCTGTAGCTTTGGAAACTATCCTGGAACTCACTTTGTAGACCAGGCTGGCCTTGAACTCACAGAGATCCACCTGTTTGTCTCCTGAGTGCTGGGTTTAAAGGCCTGTGACACCACAGCCCAGCTTTCTTAGTTTTGGATTTTCCACGTAGCCTTGGTCGGCCGTGAACTATGTTTTTGAAGATTATCTTGAACTTGTAAATAATTCCCTTACCTCCACTTCCTAAGTGCTGAGGTTACAGGATTCATGACCATTCCTGGTTTGCACAGTGCTGGAGAGCAAACCCAGGATTTTGTGCAAGCTCTATACCAACGGAGCTACCTCCCCGACTCTGGCTCCTGGTGTTTCAGTGTTCCTACTGAAGGCATATTTGCCATGAGAGGGAAAAAGGCCTCCTTCCTCCCAGAGTGCCTGTCATTTTCCCATCACTCTAGGGCCTGGGGGAGTTCCAGCTAACAGGGTCTGATCTTCTCCAATGGAACTGCCTGGCTCTGCCAACTGCTGAGAGACGGTGATGGGAGAGCCACACCCCGGGTGGAGAAGCCCACCAGTCTTCAGTAGATACTCAGGCCTTAGTGCCCAGGGTGCAGTTTGTAGTAGAGTCCTTACTTAGAATGCACGAGGCTCTGAGTTCCATCCCCAGCAAAGGGGGTTGAGAGGCAGCGGAGGCCTGCCTCCTGCAGATAATGCTACTAACAGTTTTCTGTTAGCTCAATTCTGGGAAACACTGGCGGCGGTGAACCGGTTCTGTGCAAAGATGGGTGCCAGAGACCAAGCCAGGTCCAGCTGGCACTTGACTTTAGGATTGCTCGGTGCCTCCTGTGTGTCCTTAGCTCTGATTAGCTGCAGCCTCTTTTTACTACACACCAATACCACAGGGTGTGTGCCTATGTGGTCCCCGTTGCATAGGCCTGGGAGAGGTCAAGTGACTCCCCTCAGGTGGTGCAATGACAACTGGGATTCACGCCTAGGATCCTTGTCCCCAGAGCCTGTGTCCCTAGTCTAGGCTTGTAGACACTGGGACACCAAGGAGAGGCCTGCTAAAACAGCAAGCCTGGACTCTCCCTGTCTCTCCTGGTCTTCAGGGGACAGTTACCTAGTGCATTCCTGCCAGGAACAGTTCTCCCAAGGCATTCTGTCTCTGGTTGAAGTTTACGCCAGCTTTGTCAGGAGCCCAGAGTTCTGGCTGGCTTTCTTGCCCACTCTCTTCAGCCACTCCCCGCTATCTTGGAAATGTCCCAGCTCAGAATCAAGGAGCCTGTTAGTAACAGTAGCACACAGTGGCCCTGGATTTTGTTGGCAAACACCGGCAAACAGGCTCAGCCGCTCATCAATCATCCATTCTCAATACACCAAATAGAAAGACGGGATAGTGAAAAGCAGAGAAAGATTCATTCAATGCGGCTACCCTGGGAAGAGCGAATGGTGAGGTCCACTGACCGCACTAAGTCATTCTTTGGGGTACTGTCATGAGGTTTGGGTTGAAAAGAGGCCTAGGGGTGATCATAGCTACCTGATAGTCCTGATCAAGGCATGATTCTGCCCATCACTGGTCCATCATTGTCTTAGCTCTAGCCCCTCCCAAAAGATGCTCCCATAAGTCATCAAAACCGTGTCAAGACACTCTGCCTGTCGCCAGGCTTCAGCCTCTCCCTTCCCCCAGCGTGAGATTCCTGGGCAGGTTTTAATTCTCTGGGGATCGTTGTTTCTATCGCTTGAAAGTACTGGTGTGCCTGTCTTCCACAGATTCTCTCTTCTTCCAGGATGCTCCATCCTTTCTGTTATAGAGAGATGGAGGAGACCTGACAGCTGGTTTAGCAACAGTGATAGTAACTTGGGTCTACTCTTGACAGATCAGCAAACACGATTCATTGCTTGCTTCCCTAGCCTCTGAGGAAGAATTCCTGTGAGCTAAACTATGACTATCTTCTTCACAGATGTGACTCAGACATGTGACCCCAAGTTCTCACAGCTAGGAAAGCACAGCCAATTTGTTTATGACCCCCTGAGGTCAGGCCTCATTTCTGGAAGATTTCATAGCCTGTCTGCTCTGTTACCTTCCCTTAATCTACTTCAGCCCTTCTTTGGTCCTACCTCAACCCCAGTGTTTCTCCTGTCCCCAGAGGTGCCCAGCCAGGCATGTGACATCTCCCAGGCCAAGAGGGTCTTCTGATACAGTGACCTCTGTGGTACCAGAGTCCATGTGTGCTGTGAGGTTTCTTCAGGGCTGTCACATTGTCCCAGTGCCCAGCTCTGAAGACAGTCAACAGAGCACACATTAGGGAGGACATGTCCAAAGTTCAGCCTAAAACAGGACTTCTTTGCCGGGTGGTGGTGGTGCATGCCTTTAATCTCAGCACTCAAGAGGCAGAGGCAGAGGCAGGCAGATCTCTGTGAGTTCCAGGTCAGCCTGATCTACAAGAGCTAGTTCTAGGACAGGCTCCAAAGCTACAGAAAAACCCTTGTGGTGCCCAAACAGGGAAGGTTCGCAAGTCAGGCAAGGGACTAGAGACAAGGGACTAGAGATTGAAACACACACACACACACACACACACACACACACACACACACACACACACGGGGGGGGGGGTCATCCTTGAAACAAGAATGTCAATTTTATTGTGTTCCAGAGCAGCTTATATAGGGCTCTCCTTGACTAATGGCCACACCCTAGCTTTCGGGATTTTTCAGCTGCAGGCCCACCAGAAACCACTCCCCTACCATCAGGAACTCATGAGAGTTTTGTGCCTAGAGCAGCTTAGAAAATTCAGGTTCTGAGGATCTGCAGTCCCCAATAAACCCTGTCTCAAAAAAAAAAAAAAAAAAGCATCTTAAATTTTCCTTACTCTCAACTTCTTTCTGCCCAAGAAATTTTTATGTGACCCCCCCAATGTAGATGGATATGTAAAATAAACATACAAACCAAGCTTTTAGTAATAATAAATCACACATAAATTCATTGTAGAACAATTTTGGGGATGCATATAATTTTGCCATTTATTAAAGGAAGATGAAAGCAAATTTGTACTAATGAGATGGATGTGCTTGTTTATTTTTACATAAATAATTCAATGTCGGATGAATATTTGATACTGCAGGGAATAGTGCCTCTTGCAACATTTCCAGAGTTGACGGATATTTTGATTTTTCTGACAGTTAGTAATGACAACATCATTTTGCATGAATATGTAGCACAAAATGGCAGAAGTATGTTCAGGGCCATTTCAGAAATTGTTTGAAACTCTGTCCTAATCCCAAGCCAAAATTCACATAATGTTTTTTTTTTATTTAATGAATTTATTTATTTATACAATACTTAAGTCAACCACTCAGAGATCAATGTTTACAATCAAATACTCTAACAACATAACCCAGTTGACTGATTGGGGGGGTGGGAGGTGCTGGAGAATGGCTCAGAGGTTATGAGTGTGCACGGCTCTTGCAGAGGACCTGAATTCAGTTCTCAGCACCCACTCTGGGTCGCTTACAACTGTAACTCCTGTAACTCCAGCTCCAAGACCTGACACCCTCTTTTGGGCTCTAAGGATACTGAATACATATGCACATTCACACAAAGGAACACATACACATGGTTAAAATAAAAAAATATTTTAAACGATATACTAATTTGATGCTTACATGCTGAGAAATAATTATAGGAAAATTTTTTAAAAATGAATTTTTATTTGTATGGGTATTTTCCTTATATAGATGTCTGTGCACCATGTGAGTTCAATGCACAGGGAACCCAGAAGAGGGTGTTGCATCTTCTGGTACTAGAATTACAGATGTGGGTGCTGGGAATTGAACCCAGGTTCTCTGGAAAAGCCCTCAACTGCTAAGTCACCTCTCCAACTCCATTTATAGGAAACCATTAAATGTCGTTTTAGGTGGTGGTGGCCCAAGCCTTTAATCCCAGCACTTTAGAAGAAACCCTTGTCTTGAGAGAGAGAGGGGAAAAAAAGTCATTTGTAGTTAATCCTTATTCACCTGTAAGAGCAGAAAGCTTTTTGTGTGTACAGTAAACATGTTGCAGTTCATAACATACAATTGTCTAGGTCTGAGTGGAGGCAGCATTTGCCGGTGTGGCAGCACACACCGTGCAAAGAACAGGTGTTCACTGAGGCTGCAATGAAGCCGTGCAAAGCTACAGGGGCGAGCAGGGCTGTGGGAAGCACCTTGAATTCATTCTGGGTATTTTGGTTGTTATGCTTTCAGACGCCACCTTTTTCCACGTGTCCGTTTTTTTCCCAGCCTCCATGGTTACAGTCCTCCATAGTGGCAGGAGGCAGGATCTACAGAAACCGAGAGAGAAGCCAGCTCCGACCTCCTACCTTTCATTCCTTTGGAGACAGAGGTGCTAACCATCCTCTGGGAGATTCAAACTATGGCCCAAACTCCCCACTGTCTCCAGGAAACTTGGGAGAGACTTTGTCCGACTTCCTAAAATCTCTTAGGACCCCAGGTGTACCAAATGAGGTACTTTAACCCCACAGTGGGGCATAGAGACAGGCCCCACCTTGAGTGCCAAGAACCATTTGATTGTCCTGGGGATTTTCCCAGGAGCTCCATTTGAGGTCAGCCCAAACCTTAGAGGTGCCCCAGGTGGTTCCCGAGGACTGGAAACTCCAGTGAAAATGTCTTTGTCCTGAGGCCAGAAAGTGAAGGAGCCCAAGTCACAGACAATAGTTCTTGACTTGGGTCGCTCCGGCTCCAACCTCAGACTCTCAGCACCAGGCTCTCCTGTGTAGAGGGGTCCCGGATGGAAAGAGATGTGAGGATAACAGTGTTCTCCTGGGAAGGGGCTCTGCAGACAGCTCATTCCGAAATGGAAGCGAGGGCTGGGGAGCATGGCTTGATGGTAGAGTGCCTGTCTAGCATGCACCAGACCCAGGTTCAAATCCCAGCACTGCAAAGAAAGGAGCTGTGACCCACCTGGAACCACACTGCACGGAAAATACCCGAGCAAACTGAGTGTGGTTTCCAACTCCTCCACAAGGAAGTGGGATTAGCCAATCTTTTAAAGGCTGGGGCAACCGTAAAGTGAACTAACATCCCAGGGTTAACACCAAGAGGTATGCCTGGGGCTAGAGGGTGTTTTGGAGGGACGTGCAGCTGCAGGAATCACCCGTGCTCAACTCCAAAGGCAGGCTCCAGCAGCCTGGGACAGGCGGAGACACATGCCCAGGCCTAAAGGCTTATAGGTCAGGTAACACCTTCAAGGTTCAGTTAAGACCTTATATCCCTCCCCAAACTCTGGGGCGTAGCACTTACTACAGCTTTCCAGCTGGGCATTCAAGCCTCCATTTGGTCTGGTTGATTTCGCCTGGCTGCCCACAGACGGCAGCAGCCTAAAACGTTGGGGTGACATTTACCTTCAGTGGAGTTTTTGGGGAAAGGGGAAAGATGGAAAGGACTGGGCTTGTCAACAATGGGGGAGGGTCATTAGCATTTTCTTTTGGTTATCTCCTCACCCTTGACAAGTGCTTAAAAGTAGCTGGTCTAGACCCCCCACGGAGAGAAGCAAGGGGGGCTGGGGGGGCTCCACCTGGCAATTTGAGGACTGGGACCCGGTGGCTTTTGTCCTCGAAGGGGACCTCTTCTAAATACAAATGTTTGTGGAAGACACTGGCGTTTTAAGAAAAGGAGAAGGAATTTCAAAGGTACTAAAAGAAAGAAGGGAAACCCAGGATTAAGGGGAAATCTGCCACTTGAGAAGAAGGAGCCTGGGAGCCTGGCCATCTGCTGGGGACCGAGCCTGCTCCAGGATGACCTAGGGATAGCATTCACTCCCGACCTCACCCGCAGGAAAAGAACCTAATTTTCTGTAGGGAGGAGGGGACAATGTACCCCTTCCCTTACTGGGGCGGATAGCTTTCTCTTGAGGCCGGTCGGCATTCCCAAATGATTTACTGGACATGAAATGAAAGAGATGAGGGTGAGGGAGAAGTCTCAAAGAAAACCAGAAAAGCATTTATGGAACAAATAAGAAATGAGGTGAAAAAGTCCTGGGACTGAAGCAGTACAGGGAGGCGCCCAGCAGGGAAACACTGGGGTGCAGCATTTGTGGGAGGGCCATCAAGAAACTGCACCTGCCGGCTCTCTCATCGGGGGAGTGTTAACATTTGGGGTGTTGTACCCATTTTACAGGTGGGAAGGCTTGGGGGGCCAGAGTTGGAATGTTAAGCCAGGGGTAACCCCAATCCTATCCAACTAGTTTGTCCTAGAGCGCCCGCTACAGCCGCCTCTGACCCAGATCATGACAGCCCTCTGAATCCGCGGAAACTGCTCGGTGTCTACCCCTGGTTTCTCCTTGACTACCCCCAGGTGAAGTTAGGAAGGGACCCACCCACACAGGGTTAGTCTGACTAGGGGGAGGAGCTATAAATTTCCCCGGGTCACCCAGTCAGGGTCAGAACCCCAGGGCTATTCCGTTCCCTAACTGCTTTGGGCCTTTTTTTTTTTTTTTTTAAAGTGTCTAACTTTTGTCTCTAAGTTGTCGGTAGTTGGTTCTGAGGCTTGATCGCAGTGAGGTAGCCTCGTGCTCTGCCGCAGGAGCTAGCCCCCTAGACCAGGCACCCAGTTTATGGATTTGATTTTCACACGAGAAGTTTTTTCGGACAGACTGGAAAAGGAGGCGCGATCCTGAGAAGGCAGGGTTTCCAGAGGACGCAGAAGGAGCTTGAGGGACTATGAGTCAACGCTGGGGGAGTGGAGAATAGGGCCTCCAAAGCTTCCACGCCCACTTCCTTTAAATAGTTAGGAAACTTCGGCCTAAAGTCGAATTTATTTCTTTCAATGATGATTCGTAGCTGGAACTTCCTCTACAAAGAAGAGAGCTCGATGGTGGCTGCTTCTCAAAGGATCGGGTCGGAGAACTTGGGAGTGAATTCCAGGAGGTTCCCTGAGAGGGTACAGACGATGCCCGTGGTCGCCAGGCAGAGCGATCAAAGCCAGTTCACCACGCTGAAAATTTACCACTGCCCAATCCGGGTATGGACTCGGGCTGGCCTAATCCTCCCGCGTTCCAGATTGAGACGGAATTCACACAAGTCACGGAGCCCACGCTCCTGCTCGTGTCCCCAGAGTCTCTGGCCCAGAAGTGGGTAGCTGGTCGTGGAGGGAGTTGGCGGGGGCGCGAGGGATGCCTCCTGGGCAGGGTGGGGAGTAGATTCCTTACCATTGTTCAAAACTGGAAGAGCCCAGAGAGGGCCTTCTCTTGGGGCTCTGGGAAGGGGGATGCGCTCCTGGTTCTGCGGAGTCCAAGTCTGGTTCCGCCCCAGAGCACGGGGGACTTGGGGTGGGGGCGACTCCTCACAGCAGGACCAGCTCCAGCTACCCCACAAGGAGCTGGGGGGGAGTCTAAGGCTTTTAGGTTTGAACCTGGGAGGCCGAGCAGTCAGGCTGAGTTCCGGGACAGCCATTGGCTGCTGCTGCGGCGTGACATAAGCGCGGAGGGGTGAGGGAGGGAGGGCTGGGAGGAGCCAGGGAGGGGAGTGTCCCAGAGCCTAGCACACCCGGAGCCCGGGAGCCAGAGGAAACAAACGCCGGCGCTGCCATGGGTCGTCTGCCCTGCCGAGGCGCCAAGCACACAGAGGGGAGTGCACAGCCTTGTCCGGCCCGCGCTCGGGGAGCTGGGGACCGAGGTAGGCGATGGGCACCCGTTTGTGGTCCTGCAACCGTGTGAGGCCTGGACTGGCTCGAGATCCTTGGTCGCGTGGAGAGGATAGAAAGACCCCGGGGATGGGGAGACGAAGAGCAGGGCTCACACACACACCTCTGCGCCCAGCGTTGGTAGGCATGGTTGGCCAGGGGCATCTTGGGTGTCCTGGACCCAGAGCCACACGCCACACACCGTGTCCCAGAAAATCGCAATGTGCGAAGGAAGGGGTGACAACAGGGCTCAGCGTCGCCAAGACTCGCCAATCTGGCCACGGGAGCTGCTCCGGGTGGGGTGAGTGGGAAGGTTTTAAAGGTCCACCCCCTCGCGCAGGAATGGGGTGTGTGTTGCCGTGGGCCAGGCACACAATAATCGCGGTCACCCCGAGGGGGGCGTGTTCGCACAGACTTCTCCATGAATAACAGCCGAGTTCTTGTGTAGTGGCAGAGAGGTGTACTCGCGCTCTCCGGCTTGTACACACGCCGCAGTAGGCGCCACCCGGTGTCGCCCGGCCCGGGAGAAGGAGGGCAGGAGCCGTCTGGAAGGCAATAGCCTAGCGAACAAATACTCCCCCCCCCCCTCCCGGCCCGCACAAGCCCTTCCCTCCCCCGCCCCGCCCGCCTTCGTCGGAAGACTTGGAGGCCAAGGCCGCAAGAGGCGCAGGCTCCTGGCGGCGGGGTGGGGCTGCCCGAGCTGGCCGCCCCATTTGCAACCCCGGACGAGGCTTTACACTGGGGCCCAGCGCGCGCGCCGGCTGCTCCCCGAGCACCGTGCTCGAGGCTTGTTCAGGGGCGGGTAGGTAGCGGTCGGTTAATGATTTAACCGCTTGCTCGGGACATTGGAACAGCGATCCTGGTCTCCGGCTCCTCCCCATTCCTGGAGCGCCCCCAGCCGGGGGAACAAATCTGCCCTCCTATGTCTGTGGTGTCGCCTGCAGGAACTGCCTCTGACTGTTAAGGGGTCCTCTGGCTTCTGTAGGTGAGTGCCCCAGACTGGAGGGGTGGATGGCGGTTGAGCTTCCTGGGAGAAGACGGTGGGACTTGCGTGAGTGTGTGCCTGAAGGGGGAGGGGCGCTCCCTCTCTGTTAACTCAAACCAGGTTCCTTGTGTTTGCCCAATGAAATACTGCGGCCTGGACTTCGGAAGTTTTCTTTTTCTCCCAGGGAGAATGAAGAGGAAATACAAAGCTTTCTCTTTTCTTCTTGGCTGGGAACTTCTCCCCCCTCCAACACGCTCACCTCTTGCAATCTGACCGGCTCCCACGTCCCTCTCTGGCCCACAGCTTCCATTCCTTGCTCAGGTAGTCGAGCAGTGAAATGGGCAAAGAGCCCTTGTGGGCGTCTCTTTGAAGCCCCTCGTCTAATCTTTCAGGAGAGGATGGGGGTACTTCCCTCCTTACCCCCAGCAGCCATCTGGACCAGAGACCTGGGGGAGCATAAACAATGAGAGGCCCCCGGCAGGGGGCTCTGCCATGCAACTTCTTTGCCCCGTCTGGGTTTTCAGTAACGCCTGCAGCAGCTCCTCCCGCCCTTTTCTGAGGCCAGGCTGGAGGAGGGGACCACCAGTGGGGTGAAGTGAATTTTAAAGAACAAAGGACAGGGCCCACAGCAGGGGGAACTCTGCTGCAGGCTACAGGTTTCTCCCAGAACTTGGGAAGGAGGCCGGGTTGTGCTGGAGCCGAGCCAGGCTTCTGGGCAGCCCAAGGGCAGTTGGCAATAATGGGGCATCCACTAGAGGCCTAGGAGTTGCAGTCCGTGTTGGGTAGCTGGGACTGTGCTGCGAGTGTTGCCGTGTGCTACCAGCTCTGGGCAGCTGCCGGTATGTGTCTACTGATTAATGGGTTTATCTCCTCCGAACTGGGACTTTGCCCCTCAATGATTTCCCACCTTGGGGAACATCGGGAGACATGGAGGGGAGCTTCTCCGGGGTCCTGGGGACCTGCCTTTGGATGGATTTGGGGGAGCTGGTGTGCTAAAGTGAGTCTGCTCCCAAGCAATGGTGATTTAGGGATGTTTCTGCCCCCGCTGGTAACTTCTCAGCGTTCACAGGGTCCCTTGCTCACTTGAGGTGCTCATTGTCCTATACACTCAAGCCACTCGTTTGAGCGTTTCTTCCATTTTCTGGGGCTTCTCTCCTTTTTTAAGCCCTCCTTTCCCCCTTGGTTTGTTTCTCACACAAGCTGGCTCTCTCTTCTTGTTCCGAGCCTATGTGTGTGCCCAACAGTCTCTTGAAACTGACAATCCAAACTTCGGAGCAGGAAGTTGCAAGCAACCTCCAGTGGTCCCCGGGGGTGGGGGGTGTGCTATGATGTTAACCTGTAAAAGGAATCCCAGACCCTCCTTTCAGATCTTTTCCAGAAGGCCCTTGGGTTGCCTCTGGTTCAGGACCACCCCCCTCCCCAACTGATTATGACGAGGATAGGCTGTGCCCAGCCGCTGCAGGCGAGGTGTCTGATGTTGGTGTCTCTGTCTCCTTCTCTTCCTCCTGGTTTCCCTGTTTCCCCCTTTCCTTGAAGTTTGGATGGAACTGGCAGAGGAGGGAGGTCCACAGCCAGCATCCTGGATGAGCCTGGAGTAGCAACTCCAGCTGTTCTGGTTAGGACATCCCACAGACACTTAGGCGCTTGCCCCTGTTGAGGGGGGGGGGGAGGGAGGAGTCTGTCCCTCAGAAGAACAGAGGCGCTGGATTGATGCCAGCGATAAGGCTGGGGAGTGGAGAGGGGTTGAGCAATCTCACCCTGGGAGTTGAGCACGGACCCGAGCTATGCTTAGGGCTTCTGACCTAATGTCTAGAGGCTTTTCCTCAGCCTTGGGAGAAAGGACCAAGTCCCAGGGCCAGGGAACACGTTGAGCAGTAGTTTAGCAGAAGTCCCTTGACTGCTGACTCCAGCTTCTGAAGAGCCTCAGGAAGGCTCAGCCCATGTCAGCCAGAGTCTGGGCAGGGCCTAGGACAGTCATTCAGGGAGGGACAGGAGAATGGCTAAAAAGTAGCCCTGCCTACTTGCCTGGTGGAGAAAGTTCAGCCATTAGCTTCCCACATTCCTACTCCTGGTGAAGCCCCAGCTTTAAAGTGGGCCTTCTGGAGCCTTGGGCTTCCTTCCAGTGGAGGAACACTGGAGCCCTTCCCTGCACCCCAGGCATCGCTAGCTTGCTCCTCCGGCTCAGTGCCAGGAGGACAGTGCTGGCATGCTGGCATGCTGACAAGCAGAGCCTCCTCTACCTGAGACTGGTGAGGTAGGATCTCCTTTTTCAGTGTGAGGTGTAAACAGTTTGGGGGTATCATGTATGCACACCTAGTGTTCTCCCCCTTAATCCTAGGGCCAAGGCAAGAGAGACCATTGTATGTCTTGGTGCTCAGTCATGGCTGCTTGGGTCCCCACCCTCTGCCTTGGTTATCAAGGTGGCAGATGATGCCAGCTGAAATCACCCCACTCCCCGCTGTCTCTGGGTTCTCCTTTCTTCTGTCTCCATTTAGTAGCTGAACTCAGTCTAGAGACCCCAGTTTTCGATCTTCCAAGATGAGACAAGAAAGCGGGTCTTATGTCCCAACTTCTCCCCGGCCCACCGCTTCCTCTCTGCCTTGCAAGCATCCCTCCAAACCTCCCATTCTCTTATAACCCCCTCCTTTCTTCAGAATGTTTCCCAGACCCCGAAGCTTCAGAGAAGGACCCTCTGCTCTCGTCCCGCTCTGTCCCTGGAGACTAAGGCTTGGAGAAAAAGAGCTTGGAAGGAACAGAGGCCAGTGGTACCCTGTGTGGAGGACTGGGGAGGAGCTGCTCTCTCCAGGGGTTTGGCAATCTTCTCTTTGAAGTCTGTGTATTATTGTTGGTAGCATCCAGGTCTCTCAGATTCTGGTGTGGTCTCTCCCTTACCCTTATCCTAGAGAAGAAAGAGAGGGCTCACCATCCTTACTGAACTGAAATCAGAAGGAGACGGAGTTCTGCCTGAGAAGAGCAGGCCCTCTCCATCTTGCATCAGCAAAGGTCAAAGGTGAAGAAGAGGAGAGGCTAAAGCCACAGGCAGGGTTGCCTCACGACCCCGCCCCGGCTACTGGGTGGCAGTGAGGATGGACTCTGTACCCCGGCTTTAGGGATCAGCGTCATGTGGCACCCTGGGACCTATTGGGTTAGGCGTGTGCAAGTGTGCCCAGGGCTGACCGAGGATCCTGTGTCACTGAGCATGCTGAATGTCTCCCCAACACCTGTAGACATGGGGTACCAGTTGACAAAGCACAACTCAGTGTCATCTTCATGTCACCTCTTGCCCAGTGTTGTGCTGAATACTCCATGTGATTCAGCCTGTTACATCTGCACCTTAGTGTGGGTAGGTGGCTTTGAAAGCTATGAGGAAACTGAGGCACAGATAGCAAGCTCAGTGTGGTGAGCCAGATTATGACCTGGGGATTCTGGCTCCAAAATCAGGAGTGGAAGATGGGCCATCCCTCCTGGGGGGTTTCCCTGGAGATCCCACAGTGCCCTTGTGTCCTCCACTCGGCCCAGTACCACTTCCCAGGAGATCTGAAAGTGAGAGCCAGGCCTGGGGCGGATCTGGTTTCCAGTGTTGTGGCTCCTTGTGAGATGAGATTGGGAACAGAAGCGCTGCCACCCAGCAGCAGGACCACTTCTAGGCCCCGGCAGCTTGTCCTGCATAGGGACAGCTCACTTCCCCACCGGACACCCTTTCCTGTTCCCTCACTGGTGGTGGCAGACTCCTGGAAGCCCACGTTTCCAGGAAGGGAAGTGTAAACAAGTGAAGCCGCCGGATGTCGGATGTCGTGGGGCACTGGTTGTGTGGCGTCTTGGGTCCTTGGTTAGTTGTCGTTTCCGGTCCCTCGCAGGCTCTGGCTCCTTTTCTCTTCCCTTGTGGGCAGTCCACATTCCCAGGTCATGGGTGAGAGAAGCCTTTTCCTTCACCCCCCCCTCCGCTACCCCCACTGGCTTCCTTCCCCTGGCTCAAGGCAGAGGGTTCTGGAGTGAGGATAGAGGTGGATACAGGGCAGAGACTAGAGCCCAGCTCACAAGGGCTCCCCAAAGGTGCACCCCCTGTCCTACCGTCTGTTTCTCAGGATTATTAACTTTCTCTGGAATGGTAGAAAATGAGGTAACCAGACTGGTGATTTTTTTTTAAAAAAATAAAAACTTTATTTAACTTTATTTTATGCACATTGGTATAACAATGTCAGATTATCTGGAACTGGAGTTACAGACAGCTGCAAGCTGCCATGTGGGTAACTGGGAATTGAACCCAGGTCCTCTGGAAGAGCAGCTAGTACTCTTAACCACTGAGCCATCTCACCAGCCCTGGTGATATTTTTTTAAAGAATTTTTATTTATGTGTATGAATGTTGGCCTGCATGTATGAATGTTCACCATGTGTGAATTGCCTGCAGTGGGAGCCAGATTCCTCAGAGTTAGACTTGGGCACCTCCATTTGCTTGCTGGGAAGCAGACTCTGGCCCTCCGCAAGAGTACCAAATACTCTTACTGAGCCATCTCTGACTCCTGAGATACACACACACACACACACACACACACACACACACACGAATGGGGGTGGGGCATGTGACACTGTGGAGGTCAGAGGGCACTGTCATGTGCTCGGTTCTCTCCCCCCACCATGTGGGCCCTGGCCATCAAGCTTGGTGACAAGTGTCTTTATCTTGTTGATCTGGGGAGATTTTTAACAGGAAACTGTGGAGCTCTGGGCTTCCTCTGGGTGTTCAGCACCTGTAGTCCCCACCACTTCTTCAAGACTTGGGGCCCAACTATGAGCGTCCCCCCTAACCTCCAATATGCTTTATACCAGATTGGAAAACATCAGAGTAGTCTTGATTCTCCTCTCAGCTCCATCTTTAGGAGCTATGTGGCTAGGGTGACTTAAATGGACTCTCTAAGCCTCAGCTTTCTTGTCTATGGGATGGAGACTTGGTTGTTGAACTGTGGTATTTGGTATCGCAGATGCCCACCCAGCACAAGGGGCTTAAGTACCAAAAACAGTTTAATGAGAACAGTGCATCTAGGACCTGGAGGGGCTGGTCTACCTCGTACTTCTTGTGACCTGTATGCTGGGGAGAGGACCCCCTGGTGCAGGGTCTGGCTGTTTCCCTGAGTCTAGGGGACATCTCAACATTGGGAGGCGTCATTCCAGATGACTCCTGATTCCAAAGTAGACGGCAATCCCTCCTTTCTCACAAGTACAGGGCTGATAACCCTGCCAGGTTGTGTTTCCCAGACTTCTCAGCCTGGCTCAGGTCTTGGAGTTGTATATCCTTGTACATGTTAAGGATTGCACATTTGAGTGGGACGGGGTAGCGGACATCTATAATGCGAGTACTCCCAGCACTGGGGGAAGGCAGGAATATCTGTATGTTGGAGATGATGAAGAATCTCTGTCAATCCACTGGAGAAGGTGACAATGGCAGTAACTGTAGGGCAGTGCTGTTACTAGGAACATAATACTGGGAACCGAGGGTGACTCAGTGGTAGGATACATGCTGAGCATGTGTGAGGCCCTGGCTTCTGTGCCCACTTCTGAATGCCACTCCCACTTCCCCCAGTGAAGGAATAGAAGGCCAGGCATACACGTAACTTTAACTTTCTATAAACATTTGCTGAGCCAGGGTTTCTCTGTGTAGCCTGACTGTCCTGGAACTTGCGTTATATACCAGGCTGGCCTCAAACATATAGAGATCTAGGCAAATCTGCCTCTGCCTCCAGAATGCTGGGATTAAAGGCATGCACCACCACTGCCCAGCCTACTTTTTTTAAAAATTAAAAAAAAAAAAGATGAATTTTTAAATTAACCCAGCACACTCAAAATATTGCGATTTCCGTGCATTTGTTGAAAATTTGAAGTGGTGGGGCTGGGGAAGTGGCTCAACACACACACACACACACACACACATAAAAAAGTCAGTGGACATGGTGAAGTACACCTTTATTCCAGGAGTTGTAAGACAGAGGCAGGCTCTTCTACATAGTGTGTTCTAGGTCAACCCCGGCTACCTAAGACCCATCTCAAATAAATACATACACCTGTGGTATATTTTATGTTCGTTAAGATCCAAAAGCTTCCCCTGGACAGTGGTGGTGCACTCAGGAGGCAGAAGCAGGCGGATCTGGTCTACAAAGTGAGTTCCAGGACAGCCAAGGCTATTACACAGAAAAAACCTATGGGGGAGGGGGGTAGAAAAGCTTGAGGATCCGTCCTGTCTCTCACACTGTGTACTGTAGTCTGGATGCCAAACTTTATAAATATTTGATTAGTGTTTGGATTTCAGAAAATTTACAGTAACAGCCACACACTCAGGTTTTCCCAACATGCTGAAGTTTTCCTGTAAAAGAACCAAAAGTCTGATTTAACATTTAAAATAATTTGAATTAGGTGTTAAGAATTTGTTTCCCAAGTCATACTAGCCACAGCTTAAGCACTTGGTGGCCCCTCCTGGCTACCATATTGGATAACTAGGTTTAGGATATCATGGGGACGCCAGGTGCGAAGGAAACACTTAGTGTTCCGTGCAGTGGTGACAATTGTCATAGATGGAACAAGATTTTCTCTCCTCTCCCCTCTTGTGGCCCAAGCTGGCCTAGAACTTGGAATCCTCCTGTCCCAGCCTTCCCGGTGCTGGGATGACTGGTGGATGATGTCCATCCCTTTCTTATTCTGAGACACAGATGGAAGAATAAGTAGGTTAGAAAAGCCAGGACAGCTTTAGAGGAAACAGTTGAACAAGGACCCTTACCCTGCTGGATGTTCAAAATCTGTTCTGCATGGTGAGACTCCAGATCTGCTTTAGAAACAAGCAGAACAAGGAAGAGAACAGCTCTTGTGGAAGCTGGCCCAAGCTACACAGGATCAGGAAGAAGTTAATATCTGATAAAGCCATATTCACTCACTTTCTGCCAATTTTTACAACAAAACTGGTTTTATGAGAGTTCAGGAAAATTATTGTTCTTTGTTGCTGTTATTTTTTCCTAGTTTTGTTATTTTCTATGTATTAATGCTTTGCTTACATAGACATCTGCACAGTGTGTGTGCATTGCCCAAGGTGGCCTGAAGAGGGCGTCAGATCCCCCTGGAATGGGAGTTGCAGATGGTTGTAGACTGTAGTGTGGGTGCTAGGAACTGAAACTGGGTCCTCTGGAAGAACAGCCAATGCTCTTAACCACTGAGCTGTCTCTCCAGCCCTTTTTCTGTGTTGTTTTGTTTTGTTTGTTTCTGAAGACCTGGCTGGCCTGGAACTCACCAGATAGACCAGGTTGTGACCAAGTCACAAAGATCTGCCACCATATCCAGATTTATTTTTAAAGAACAAACAAACAAACCAGATAACATCCTGCTCTGTGCCTCAGGCTAGGCTAGAACTCACGTGACCCACGCTACCTCAATTCTCCTCAAGTACCTCACCTCCCCAGTGCAGAGATTATGGGTGTGAACCACTGACCTCGCTAACTTGGTTGCTCCTGCTAGTTTTCATTGTTATTTATGTTATATTTTATTTTATTTTGCCGTCAATAAGAAATTTACCTATTTTAAAAAAATCCAAATGCTGGCATTGTCCAGAAAATTTTAACAGGTTTATTTATAATTGTTATAAAGTTGAACTGTTGAAATGTGTTCACTGAAACATTTTGCTTGCATTAATGCTTTACATCTTGCATTTATATTAAAAATTCATATATTTATATTTTATATAATACTATTTATTACCTCTGTGTGTGTGTGTGTGTGTGTGTGTGTGTGTGTGTGTGTGTGTGTGTGTGTGAACAGGGTCCAGGTGAGCATTCTACCGTTGAGCTGTAACCCCGACTTAATGTTGAAAGAGGCTCTGGACTACATTGCCTAGGTTTTACCCTTGATTTACGGCATAAATGATGTGCTATACTTGAACTTGAGTCCCTCCTGCCTTAGACTGAGGAGCTGGGCTCCCACGCCGGTAGCTCCAGGCCTGGCACTTGCCTGTTGCTGGTCTTTGTGTCCCCTTTTTTGTGACTCTGCAGAGGTCACAGCCATCTGCACTTTCCCGCACTTCTTTGGTGGGGGTTGTTCTGTCTCCTATGACTGGTTAGTTCGCACTGCCTTTGCCCATACTCTTGCTTTGTTCTCCCTTGGGAGGAGAAGCCTTTGATTGGTGAGATGAAAGCCAGAAGACAGGGAGCAGCTTGGACCACATACAAATGAGGCACTTGGCAAAGCGTAAATCACCATAATGTAAACAGGCATATGATAAGTTAGCCAAAATATTTGCAGACTATGTCTAAGATTTAAAGAACCAGGCAAGTCCACTGGAAAATGGGAAGCCCTCCTGCCAATAATGGAAAGGGTAAAAAGCTTCAGTGAGCAATTTCCATTAGAGAAGGTATGAGCTACAATGCTACAGTTTTTTTGTTTGTTTGTTTGTTTGTTAAAAAAAAAAAACAGTCATTCTTAGTAACCAGAGAAATGCAGACCTCAGGTTTGGAAGGAGAGGTTGTGTTTGCATTTTAGTTTGAGTTCAGTGAAAGCCCGGTGTGATGCATGCTTGCCATTCATTACAGCAGCTGGGAGGCAGAGGCAGGAGGATAGCTGAAAGTCTGAGGTCAGCAAGTTCCAGGACAGTCAGGGCCACATAGCGAGACCCTGTCTCAAAGAGGAAACAGAAGCTCGGCAGTGGTGGCACACGCCTTTAATCCCAGCACCAGGGAGGCCGAGGTAGGCCAGCCTGGTCTACAGAGTGAGTTCCAGAACAGCCAGGGCTACCCAGAGAACCCATCTCATAAACATAAACATGAAGCAAAACAGGAGCTAGAGACTGAAACAAACAAAGGGAAGGCGCAGGTGCCGAACATTGGGCACCGTCGCCCTGTGTTGCTGGAACTGTACCATGGCACAGCATCCTGAAAACAGAAGGACAATAAGAAAAAGAACTGATTTTTTTTTCCAGCAATCTTACAGAAATAAATTCAAGCTGGCATTTTCAGGGACAAATGGAAGTTACAGAGTCTAACCAAAGAATAAAACATTTATGAGAGACTGGCTGGACGGACACTGGGGGCATCAGGACTGCACTTGAAGTGGCGTGTAATTTACGAGCGCAGGAGCGCCTTCAATTCCAGAAGGAACAATGGCGGGCTTTATTCCCTGTCTGCAGTGCAAGGTCCTAGCTGGGTAACGAGGGGGAACTATCCAAAGCTGTGCTACCCCACAGAAGTATGTGAGCTTTAAAGTCAAGTTTTCATTATACTTTTAATGTATTTATTTTAAATGTATGTGTATGATCATGTGCACATGTGGAGTGCAGGTGCCCACAGAGGCCGGAGCTCTTCAATCCCCTGGAGCTGGAATTACAGGCAGGGGTAAGATCCTGGTGTAGTTGCCGCAAACAAAATCCAGGTCTCTTCTAAGAGCAATTTTACATCCTCTTAGCCCCTAAATCATCTGTCTAGCCCCCCCTTTTTTTTTTTCTTTTTTTCAAAACAGGACTTCTCTGTGTTACAGCTTTGGTTGTCTAGGAATTTATTTTGTAGACCAGGCTGACCTCAAACTTAGAAGACCGGCCTGTCTCTACCTCCTGAGAGCTGGGATGTAAAGTGCCACTACCGCCCTTCTACTTTATCTTCTGAGATAGGGTCTGTCGCTGAACCTGGAGCTCCCCCGTTTGGCACAGGAACTTTCTTGTCTCCCTGGTGCTGGGATCTCACAGGCACGTGCCACTCTGCCAGAGTGTTTATGTCGACGCTCACAAATCCCAGCTCAGGAGCTCATGCTTGCATAGAGCTGCCTCCCCAGCCTCCAGGATGGAGTACTTAACAGCTCAGCAACCACATAAAGCCAGTGGCCCCTCTACTGGATGTCAGGTGTGGAGTGTTTAATAACCTGAGGGTGAAGAGGTGGCGTGGGGCCAAGAGCACTTTCTTCTCTTGCAGAGGATTCAGGTTCCGTTCACATTACCTCCATCATGAGCCGCACAACTGCCTGTAACCCCAGGATCTGGGCTCCCTGGACACCTGCAAAAATTGCATGCAGATACGTACACATAAAAAAGTAAATATAAAATCTTTTTTGTTTGTTTAGTTTTGGTTTTTTGAGACAGGGTTTCTCTGTGTTAGCCCTGGAACTCACTCTGTAGATCAGGTTGGCCTTGTACTCAGAGGTTTGCCTGCCTCTGCCTCCAAGTACTCTGATTTAAAGCATGTTAGACATTAAAGGATTCAAGGCATATGCCACCACCGCCCGATTAATATAAAATTATACACATACATACATACACACACACACACACCCATAGAGAAGTGGTGTAAAATGGGAACTGGGAAGATGTTCTGCTATGGAGGACTGCTTTTTTCCTTGCCTGATTCATTCTTTGGTCCCTGCCCTGGCTGACTTATGGCCGCCCAGCTCCAGCATCCTGCTACCTCACCCCAGCAAGCAGAGATGGCCAGGCCATGTGCATCCCATTGCAGCTGTGGAGAGAGCATGGGGTGATGCTGGCGCCTCAATCACTTTCCCCTCCCGGAAGGAGCCATCAAAGACAGGATGTTTCTCTCTAGGAAGCAGGATGTGTGCCCTGGCTCTGCTTGGGCAGTGTCAGCCTGGCTTGAAAGGTGGAGTAGATGCCGAGATCTGAGGATTAAAGGACTGCCTTGGGTCAGGATTCTGACCTTCCTTGGGAAAATTTGAGGCTAGACCTTGTGCTGACCCCATTCCTAAGTACCCAGGGGAAACCTGGCCTGGACTTCTGATGGTTCCTTTCTGCTGGCTTCTCTGTAGGACCTTGGGAGGCGTGAAGTTGAGCCGTCCCTAGGGCAAATCTCTAATCAGGGAGCTGGGAAAGCAGATTCTGGTCCTAGTCCTGTTCTCTAAGCAAGCCCATGCTCCTGAGCCCCTCTGAGTGTATGTGTGCCAAGGACGGCCAGAGATGGTCTTCCATTGATTGGTTCAGAAGCTATGAGAGGGAGTGAGGACATTTGACCTGCCCGAGCCTCAAATCCCCTTCCTTTAAAATAGGGGTGATCATTTCACCCTCCTGCATGGTTGTATTGAGGTGCAGAAGCTTGCATGCCTGTTCTCCTGGCCCTGGTGCTAGACACACAGAAGCTACCCAGTAAAGGGGAATAGTTGACAGCCAGGATTTTCCTGTGCATGGTCAGTTGAAGGGAACACCTTGTGCTCCTCGCCCTTGAGTGACCCCTGCCCTTTCCTGTTTCCCCTTGTCTCACACTATTGCCTCATAGCGTGGGGTGGCCAAGCTGGGGCTGTGGGAGGAGCAAAAGCCCGGCTTTCACCTGCCTGGAGTGTCTCTTGGCTGGCTGACCTGTGGGGGACTGACCGCTAGAGGTGCTGGCTGGAGGCCAGTCTCTATTGGGTGGGCATGGTTACCGGTCACCTGCTTGGCCAAGAAAAAGGGTTGAGCACCAGGAAGCAGCTGCTGGGGAGTGAGTTCTCTTTCTGGGGGTGGGAAGTGGGGGGGGGGGACAGGTGATCAGTCTTTACAGATCTAGGAGTAAGTCTATTTAATCTTTTTTTTTTTTTTTAAAGATTTATTTATTATGTAGACAGTGTTCTGTCTGCATATATACCTACAGACCAGATGGGGGTGCCAGATCTCATTACAGATGGCTGTGAGCCACCATGTGGGTGCTGGGAATTGAACTCAGGACCTCTGGAAGAACAGCCAGTGCACTTAACCTCTGAGCCATCTCTCCAGCCCCCTATTTAATCTTTATATCTTTTTTTTTTATGAGTATGGCTGTTTTACTTGCAAGCATGTAAGTGCAGCTAGTGCCTGCAGAGCCCAGAAGAGAGTGTCAGACCCCCTGGGGCTGCATTTTAGATGTGAACAGCCATGTGGGTGCTGGGAATCGAACCTGGGTCCTCCAGAAGAGCTGGCAGTGCTCTTAACCTGCTGTGCCATCTCTCCAGCACCCAGAGCTTTATATCATAGATTGCCCACTCTTACCGCCTAGACATTTAGCAGAAAGCATGAATATTGGGGGTGACCTGGGGGAGGAGGGAGGGACAGTTGTCAGTGGGAGAGCACCTGCTGGGGTGCAGAGCTGCTGGTCCTTGGTACTGTCCCTCTTAGAGATGCTGAGCCCTGACAATGGAGAAGAGTTTTAAGCTGTTTTGAAATTAAAATCTTTTCCTTAAGCCATTGATGCTTTGGAATTATTATTATTATTATTATTATTATTATTATTATTATTATTATTATTATTATATGTTTCACCACATTAAAGGGAACCTTTTGGGGAGGAGAGGCTGGGGAAATAGCTCAGTCAGTAAAGTAGAATATAACCTGAGATTGATTCCTGGAAGCCATGGTTAAGGGTGTGTGTGGCTGGGGGCGTGGTTCGGAGGGTAAGGGCACCTGCCTTTGCATACCTGGGTCACACACGGTGGAAGGAGAGAACTGACTTGTGTAAGTCATCCTTTACTAGTGTGCCATAGTGCACATGTGCACACACAGACACACATGTATGAATACATGCATGCACATGTGAGTGAGCACCAGGAAGCTTTATTTTTTGAGACAGTCGCACTGTGTAGACCAGGCTGGTCTCAGACTCACAGAGAGCTACTAACCCCTGCGTCCCAAGTGCTGGGACGAAAGCTCGTACCACCACACAGAACCTTGGTCTGTTCGCCTCTTGAGCCCATCCTATTCTCAAAAGGGTTGAGCCCAGTCCTTTTCAGGGATTGCATATCCAAGCAGTTGAATGGATAAATGCCCCCCTCCGTGTGCCACTGCCTGCTGTTTGGGGAACTGTTCCTGTGGCTGCATGGCCTCTGGACAAGCACCCCACCCCTGCCTCATGGTTTCGTGACACTCCGCGAACCTTATGCTTCCTCATTTTCTCAGCCCGCCCGCCCCTTACTGCTAAGCATCTGGTTCTTCACTGCTTGTCCTCTCGTGAGTAAGGCTTTGATGGTGAATAATCGTGCATTTGGGGTTTTCTCCTTCTTTGACACAGTTCCATGAGGTCTATTTCCAGATGTGGAGGTGGCTGAATTACTTCCGCTCCCCGCCTCAGCTCCTCAGCTCCCCGACAGTTGTGCCCCTCGGCCACCCGGTCCTGAGGTAGTTAGGATGTGAGCAGTTCCTGGGATGCGGTGCTGTGACGGTCCCTGCCTTGTGGAAACGTGCCCCCCCCCCATACACCTTTTCTGGCTCTCTGTTGGCAAGTTGGTAGACAACACAGGAAGGTCTGACATCTCCCTGGGGGTGATTCATTTGCAAGTGTTACTTGGGGGAAACTTTCAGGTTCTCCTACCACCTGGGTCCCCGAACTCCATGACCTTTGGCAAGTCACCTGGCCTTACCCACCCCCTCAGTGGTCCCAGAGAGCTACATTTTAGCACCCACTCCTACTCCTGGGCTACGTGACAAGAATCCAGTCATGTGTGGGAAGAACTTAGCAGAGCGTCACAGCTGTCCTTCGGGGGCCACAGTGGATTGATTCCAGGTCCCCTGGGATACCAGAGTCCACAGATGGATGCTCCAGTCCCTTCCATGAGACAGCCTAATATTTGTGCAGATCTCACGGGGCGCCTAAGCTCTCGATTCCCACAGTACCAAATGAGACGTGGAGGCTGTGAAGACAGCTGTGTGACATCGTTCAGGGTTCTGCGTGTTCAGTATGTATGTGTGTAGTGGAGGGAAATAGCTGTGTGACATCGTTCAGGGTTCTGCGTGTTCAGTATGTATGTGTGTAGTGAAGGGGTGTGCTCACCTGGGCATGCGTGTGGAGGCCGAGCTGGACGTCAGAATGCCTTCCCTCTTTCCCCACCTTTTAAAAACTTAATTTTATTTATGATTAGTATACCATTTGTATATGTGTCTGTATTTGATGATAGCTTGGGTGGGGGAGGGGCACACACTTGTCACAGTGGATTGCAGGGATTGGATGCGGGAGGTCAGGTTTGTGCCACAGGAAGTCAGGTTTGTGCAGCGGGTGCTTTCCTGCTGAGCCATCTTTCCAGTTCACCACATTTTTTCCCTCCACGTTTCTTTTACTTATAAAACCTGTTTTTAAATTTGTTTATTTTTATATGTTATAAGTGTTTTATGTCCAGATATGTATGTTGCCATATGCATACCTGGTACGTGTGAAGGCCAGAGGAGGGGATTGAATCCCTTGGGACTAGAGTTACAGTTAGGAGCCACCACGTGGGTAATGGGGATCCAACCCAGCCATCCCCGCCAGCGCTGTTGACCACTGAGCCACCGCTCCAGCCCCCGCCTTACTTTTCAAGGCAGGGTCTCTCACTAAACCTGGCTGACCAGGGATCTCCCAGGATTCACCCATCTCTGCCACACACGTGTACCCCAGCCTGTTCTGAGCATTTGTATTCTGATCGAGTCCCCAAATGGGGAATCTGCAGATTTAGAAGGCTGTCCATCTATGGATTTTATTTCTTAAAGGACAAAAAAACTAAACCTTAGTAGTTACTGCATGGTTGGCAGTTTAACCTATGCGGGGCTGAGCATGGTGGTACATGCCGCGTGTGGGGCAGAGGCAGGAAGATCTCTGAGTTCAAGGCCAGCTTGGTCTACTGGTGAGTTCCAGGACAGCCAGGACTACATAGTGAGACCTTGTCTCAATCAATCAGTCAATCAATAAATCAGTCAGTCAATCAATAAATCAGAAAAAACAAAAACCAAAAGCGAAAACACAAGAACAAAAACAAGAATTGTATACACATAAAGGACATTTCAGGTAGGCCTTCCTTCCTTCCTTCCTTCCTTCCTTCCTTCCTTCCTTCCTTCCTTCCTTCCTTCCTTCCTTCCTTCCTTCCGTTTCTTTAGAGAGAGGTGTTTCTCTGTGTAACAGCCCTGACTGTGTTGGAACTCACTCTGTAGACCAGGCTGGCCTCAAACTCACAAGCATCCACCTGCCTCTGCCACCCAAGTGCTGGGATTAAAGGCGTGCACCACCACCGCCCAGCTCAGGTAGGTGTTTCTTACATGGTACCTCCACACTTTTGATTTTGCGCCTCTGTTTCAGCAGATGGAATCTGGAGGAGGATTTAAAACAGACTTCAACCTGTAGTCTGGGCTGAGTCCCTTAATGTGATGCTCCCACCTCTCAAAGCCTGATTCCTTACCCAACCCAGGTATTTTAGAGAGATGTTGGTCATGGGGTGGGAAGTGCGGTCATGATGGTGATTGTTCATGATTCGTCCCCAGCTTTTATTTCTTGGAATCAGGGCTGTTCGGGACAGAGAGTATCTTAAATAAGTACAGCCCAAGCTTCTTGTACAAACAGCAGACTTTGAGATACAGGGATCTGCTGCAACCACAATACCACACAAACACTTAGAAGTCCTCCTCTTTAACAGTGTGTGGCAAAGCCCCCACAGCTCTGCTGTCCCTCAGCTGCCCAGCCCCGGCCTCTCTCTGTCTTCATAAAGGCTAGCGAGTGTTCCAGAGAATACCAGATCTTTCTCTACTGACAAAAGCCAGAGCTGCTGGTCTCTCTTAGAGGTGTGGCCTGCAGCAGCCTGGTTTTCTTACCCCTTAGATGTAAAGAAGCACTGGAAATTTGGACACTTCGTCTTTGGACAGAGTTAAGTCCTGCCTAGGGGCAGGTACAGCATTGTCTCTGTGAGAGAAGGCATGACTCAGCTCTGGGAAAGGATCCCTGGAGTCCCCATGGAGGCTGCCCTTTGACCCGCCCTGGCCACAACTCTGAAACCCTCCCAGGATGTGTCCCCCGGTGTCCTCCCCAGCCACTCTCATGTCTTGCCTCCTCCATGCCTAAACTCCAGGAAAAATATTCAGACTGAATTTCTGTTTCTCTCTCCTCCACGACCCCCAGATCTAATGCCACCAAGAACTTCCCAAGGTCCGTGGTTTATATTCAACACCAAGGACCAAACTCAGCTGGCCTGTCCTCTGACCACGTGGGTTTTCATTCTACCCTTTAAATACTACAAGCATGTTCCCATCCCAGGGCCTTTGCACATGCCATGTGGTTTCTGTCTGCCCAGGTTTCACAGGCTGCCTCCTGGCGCCTGGCTGCTCAGGGTTCAGTTCACAGTACCCCTTCCCTCGTGGGCCCTTCCACTTTGTCCCCATTTCCACACTTGCTCGCATCACCCAGTTCCCTCGTCGCACGCACACCCCTCCCCAGTCTCCATCTGTGTGTGCCTTGGGAATGATAATGGGCCGTCGTCACTGCTCTGTTTTCAGGGCCTGGAAGAATACAGTCATCCCTCAGTATTCATGGGTGATTGGTTCTGGGATCCCCTCAGATACCCAGATCTCAGATATTTGAGTCCTTTGTCTGAAATTGTATGGTTTGCATATAACCTGGGTGCATCTTCCTGTGTCCTTCAAGTAGGCTCTGGGTTCCTTGTGCACACACAACTGTGAGGGAATGGTTGACAGAGTTGTACAATCTTGTTTACAGTAAAGGATATGTGTGCATGTTTGGTGCCTGTAGATTTTCCCCCTGCAAATGGTTTTCAGACTGTGGTGGGCTCAGTCTTCGGGTGCAGAAGGAACCCTTGCAAGCACAGAGGGGTGGCTAAATGTCAGTATTGTGGGGGTCTGCAGTAACACAGCGAGTGAGTGAGAGAGCAAATGCATGAACGGCAGATGCAGCCTCTCAGAACCAATCCATCCGAGCCGAGCGAGGGGCTAAAGTTACCACACTTAGTGTCCTCCTCTTCTATCTGGCCACATTGCCTAGAGCTGGTGTCCAAGGGAAACCAGGAAAGGACGGACAGAGGGCGTGGCTGCCCTTGGCAGTGGTGGTGGGCGTTGAAGCTTGTGTAACTCTGTATACTGACTGGGGTGAGCCTCCGGTCAGCTGCTGAGGGGGAGGCCAGCCTGCCTGCCTGTGTCGGGAGAGGGAGCGTAGCTCTGGTTCCTGCCTAGGACTGGGATGCCAGGGACAGGTTCCTGCCTGGGCATTTAGAGTGGGACATATTGGTGCTGCCTGACGAGCTTGTCAGTCTGCTGGCCAGTCTGGGAGGGTACTTTTCACGGTTCATCCCTCCAGGGAGGGTGGCGACAGGTCCAAGCAAAGGCTGTGCTGTGTTCCCAGAGTCCTGGCTGTGTGTGGGGTTGGTGGGTGGGCTTGTTGGTGTCCTAGGGAAGGTGCCGGTTCTAGAAAGTCTTGCCCTCAGAGGCTCAAGAAGATTAGGGAGCATTGCAAGCTGCTGGCCAGTTTCCCCTGTCTACCCAGGAAAGTGGGTTGTGGCCTCCGGGTGGGACGGGGTATCCACCTGGTCTCATGGGACAGCCAGTTTTAGCCACTTCCCCAGAGCTGAGTCACGGTGTTTAGCAACACTCCTCCCAAAGCCACAGCCCCTGAGGTCTGATCCCTTTCAGATGGGAGGTGGAGGGCCTCCAGGGCCAGCCCCAGGCAGGCCCTCCTAGCTCTGCTTCCCCCAAGGCCCTTGACCACCTCATCAGTCCCAAACACTGTCTGTTAGAAGCTTGGATGACTTGCTGTTGCTTGGGCCCTTGAAGCCAACACTTCAAGGTTAAGTTTTCATTGACCTTAAAATCTGTTGCTGTGCTCAAACTCTGAGACCCTGGAGGATGAGCCTCATCTCACGACCAGGGTGACAGGAGAATCTCTTGCTAGATTTGGAAAACGTTGTCTTGTGCCACACAACCTGTACCTGGTCTCGTGAACAAGATCACAGGAGGTAGATAGCACTGCACAGACCTGTCATTGTTTTTCAGGAGGCAGAGAAGGGGCTCTAGGTCTGGCCTAGGACGGCATGCATGGACGTGGAGTGCCACACTGATTTTCATTAAGTGTCCCTACTCTCCCTTTCTCTGTAGCCCCACTGGCTACAGTGTTGGGGGAGGAGACAGTCAGTGGGATGATAAAGGCTTCCTCCTTCCCTCTGTTACACTCTGGATACTTGGTCCCTCTGGGTGGCTGCGTGAGCATCTCTGGAGAATCCTGGGCTGCCGAGCCTGCGGTTCCCCCACCTTTTCTTCCTATTGAGCTCTTCAGATGGGAAACCACAGTATGGCCAAGCTTGCGGAAGGACGGGTTCCTAGACTTAACAGTGTGGCCTTTCACAAATCGATAAAATTGTGGGTGCCCCTCCTGCCTCTCCCTCGCTCTCGCGTTCCTGTTTCTTATTTTCATTTTTGCCTCCCAGGGAATTAGGGAATAGGTTCCCTGACCATTTTGGATGCCATGACTGGGGGGTTGGGATGGTGGTGGAGGCTGCTGGTATCTTAACAGAAGAGATCGGGGTGCTGCAAATGACCTACTACTCAGCCAACACCACCCCCAATTAAAAAAATCGACTATCCCCATGTATCCTCAGGCCATCATAGAAAAATGCGTCTGTTTTTAGAGGCAGCAGGCTCCTTCCCGGACCTCCGGGGCAAGTGGTAGGGGGCACTCCGTTAGTGGCGGGCAGCAAACAGGGCTCTATCTAGTATAGTACCCAGAATCAGAAGAAAGCCTTAGCAGGTGCTCGCCCTGGGCTGGCAGTGCTCACTGGGGTGTGAACCCAGCTGAGGCTGAGTCACTACCTCAGTGACCCTGCTTTCTCATCCGAAAGATGGAAGAGTCTGGTGTCCCTTCCAGCAGTGTGGGAGTCTAGCACGCTGGGTGAGGAACCTTCTGTTCACCTGGTAGCAGAGAAACCAGAGGGGTGGCCGGGGTCACATTTTAATGACAGAGACCATGCCTCCCTTTGTTTTTCCTTTTTTATGTTTCCTAATTGGGGTGTGGGGATAGAGATGGCTCAGCAGTTAAGAGCACTGCTCTTCCCGAGGACCCAAGCTTGGTTTCTAGTACCAGCTCTTACTCCAGTTGCGGGGGATACAACGCCCTCTTATGGCCTCCCTGGACACTGCATGCGTGTTGTACATATACATACATGCATATACCCCACACACTTAGAAAAATGTATGACACGTACATCACACCACAGTCCATGTGTGAACCTCCCGCCTAATCTCCCACCTTGTTTGAGACAGGGGCTCTTGGTAACCACTGTGTAGGTCAGGTTAGCGAGCCTCCATATGTCTGTGAATTGGTTGTCTGCCATCTCTCTGTAGGTGGAAGGATGCAGATACATCTGGCTTTACACAGATTCTGAGGCTCCAGACTCAGAACCTCACACTCGAGTGGCAAGCATTTTACCCATTTTCCTCAGCCCTGTTTTTGTTAGGCTAAAGAAGAGTTTTCCTCAAAATTTGCTCAGGGTTCTCCCTGACCCTAAGGTGGCCCAGGTCACCTGTATAATAAGTAGATCTACCTGCCATTGTGCCTGGTTCCTCTTGGTATTTGCTGAGAGCAGCAGTGTAATTGCTTGGGTGTTGCTCTCGGTGGTGGGGGCGGCCATTAGACTGGCTGTTTGACTGGATGACAGACTGTAGGGGAAGGAAGATGCAGGGAGCAAAGAGAGGTCAAGCAAGGCGCCCAGGGGCTGTGCTGTGGGCTGAAAGGGCTGACATGAAGGCTGATGGCGAGATACCAAAGGACTGCGTGAGGTTGGGGTGGCAGTGGCCCCACTTTAAATGTTGAAATCCAGCTGTGTGACACACGGGTGCTAGACAGGAATTAGAACCGGGACCAGTTAGAACCCTCTGGAAGCCTTAGCCTGACTGGAAGGTTAGAGTCCAGCTGGCAGGGACAGAGTGATGTAACAGGTGCCTGTCAGGAGGGGGACATTTAAAATGCTGTGTGAAGCAGGTGGCCTGGAGGACTAACTCTGGATATGGAGGCCTTCTGGAGCAGCACTGTCTCTCCTTAGGGTTGTTGTGGGCACCGGATGTTGGGGTGTTAGAAGAGGATACCTCGTATCAAACGCAAGCGGGGAGGGTGAGAGCAAGGGAAGGGTGGGTGGCTGGCAGTGATATCTGGAGGGCAGCAGAAACAGTCCTGGGAGGTTTGCAGGGAGGGGGATGTTACTGTGGTTGGGTTTTGTGGGGGTAGGGGTGGGGGGGTCATTTGTTTGTTTAGCTAAGAAAGCAAGAACAAGAGAGAGGCATGGGGCAGGCAAGAAGACCAGTTAAGCAACAGTCAGGGAGGGACAGGTGGCCTGGGTGGCCTGGCCTGGGGCAGCGGGAGCAGCCCAAGCCTGCTAGGCCTCACTGAGCCCTGCAGTGCAACAGGTGGGCCCCAGTAAGACCTGGCTGTCCAGCTGTTAGTGGGATAGGGAGGGAAGGGGCAGACAGCCAGGGGCCCAACTCTGCTGGGGAGAAAGGACCTGGCTTGGGACCTTGACACTAAGCTTTCCTTGCCAGAGGCTATGCCCTGAGATCCCCCTGTGCTGTCCCTGGACTTCTAGTTAGTCACCCAGGGCCCTGCATGTCCCAAGAGAAAGTCATCTAGAGTCCCATCTCCCTCCAGCCGCAACAATAAAGAAACCAGGAGGGAATTTCCCTCCAACTTCATCTCCCCAGGGGATGGGAGATAAAGTGAGTCTCTAGCAGAGTTTGGGGCCTCACAGTGATGTCACAGGCAGGAATCTTCATGCATGTGGCACCCCACAAGAGCTGGAAGGTCAGGGAGCTGGTTCTGTGGGTTCCTGCATTCCCCACCCTAATTCTGATTCAGAAAGAGCGAGGCTGGCCAGTCGCCCGCATGTGTGGAAGTGACAGGCTCGGTTTGGGCCTGGCCTGGCCATTCTGTTCTCTCTGACTCAGGCTGAGGTGTCCACCGACTCCACAGGGATCCAGGTTAGACAGCAGGAAGCTCCTGTCCACCACTGGCTGTCTAGAACCTGTTTGCTGTAGTACCTTTGGGATTGTAACTACCATTTAAGGTGGTTTGTTCAAACAACAGTCCAGCTCAGGCAGGGATAGGGGTGACCATGTGGAATTTGAGGAGATTCTTTCCACCTCAGGTGTCAGAGAAAAATATGTCTCCGCTACCAAACTCTCGCCCAGTTTATAAATATCTTTCCGTGTTAGGAGGCGTAGGTGAGGAAGGCCACTACTGGCAGTTTTCCAGCAGTTTTGATGAGAAGTCAAGGGTTAAATGGTGGTCCTTTGGTGGGTGGACATCATGAGGCACGTCTATATTAACCCTTTGCTTTCTGTTCTCTGCTTACAGCCCTCTGATTACCCTGCCTACCCTTTGTGCTTGCTGGACTTCCGATCTCACCCCACAGCTGCCTGTTACCTTGGGAGTGTCCGCCTCCCCTCCCGGCCGGCACAATGCCCATCCTCAAGCAGCTGGTGTCCAGCTCTGTGCACTCGAAGCGCCGTTCCCGGGTGGACCTCACAGCTGAGATGATCAGTGCCCCTCTGGGTGACTTCCGCCACACCATGCACGTGGGCCGGGCTGGAGATGCCTTCGGGGATACCTCCTTCCTCACTAGCAAGGCAGGTGAGGCTGACGGGGAGTCCCTCGATGATCAGGCTTCCACCTCCTCGTCTTCCAAACGCAGCCTCCTGTCCCGCAAGTTCCGGGGCAGTAAACGGTCACAGTCCGTGACCAGAGGGGACCGGGAGCAGAGAGACATGCTGGGCTCCCTGCGGGACTCAGCACTGTTTGTCAAGAATGCCATGTCCCTGCCGCAGCTCAATGAGAAGGAAGCCACTGAGAAGGGCTCCGGCAAGCTACCCAAGAGCCTGTCGTCCAGCCCTGTGAAGAAAGCAGATGCTGGAGATGGTGGCCAGGAGACTGGCTCAGGGGAGGTGGGTCCTCATCGGAATGGGGCCACAGGCCCCCACTCTCCTGACCCACTCCTTGACGAGCAGGCCTTTGGAGACCTGACAGATCTACCCGTTGTGCCCAAGGCCAGCTATGGGCTGAAACATGCTGAGTCCATCATGTCCTTCCACATTGACCTGGGGCCCTCCATGCTGGGCGATGTCCTCAGCATCATGGACAAGGATGAATGGGACCCGGAAGAGGAAGAAGGTGGTGGTTACCGTGACAAAGAAGGCCCCGGCAGCATGGTCCAGGCACCCCCTTTGCTGGAGGTAGCTCCTCCTATAGGAAGACAGGAAAGCAAGGCCAGCGCGGACCAGACCCCCATGCTGCCCCCACATGCTCTGGAGGATGACGGGTGGGCGGCAGCGGCCCCCAGCCCCAGCTCAGCACGCAGCGTGGGCAGCTATACCACCCGGGACAGCAGCTCCCTGTCCAGTTGCACCTCAGGCGTCCTGGAGGAGCGCAGCCCAGCTTTCCGAGGCCCAGACAGGGCCCGGGCTGCTGCCCCAAGGCAGCCAGACAAGGAATTCTCCTTCATGGATGAAGAGGAGGAGGAAGATGAGATCCGCGTTTGAGCTGGACGGTAGCTTCCACAACTCTGGGCTACAACTTCTCCCTGCTGCTGCCTTCATGATGACCTTTGACCTTCCTATGTAGGTGCAGCTAAGAGCCTCATATTGGAGTAGACCCTGGACCTCGGGGACTGGGGTGCCAGGGAGGTAGCATGGGTACTGATGGCCTGACTCTGACCTGTCCTTCCTCCACCGCAGCAGCCTGGGACAGAGCTGTGTCCCAGCAGGAATCCATTCTCCTCTCTCTGGGCCCCTTGCTTCCAGCCTGACCTCAGATGGATGCCAGATGTTAGTCTGTGTTCCCATAGCGATGGCAGGGCAGCCGGGTGTGGCCTTCTCGCCAAGGTCATGGACCCTGGGGACCAGGGAGGTAGGGTGGCCACATGTCCGGGATCTTCTCCCACCCCTGGCTCCTCACTGGAAGCCTGGTGCTCTTAGGGTTCAGCTGGAGCAGGGGACAGCCTCAAGCAATACACTAACCGCAGTCCTTCCGAGGAGCCAGGACGGGGGAGGGGGGTAGAAGGAACTCCCCCGGACCCCAGCTTCTTGGGTTTTTAAGAAGGGGCCCTTCCTCGGTGGCAGTAGGAGCAGGAAGGGCTTGCTCTGCCCTATGGGTGCATTTGTTGGTTGTTCTTACGTTTAAACCGGAGTAGAGCAGTGTCGGTCCCCCACCAGGGGACGGTAACCCTGTTAGCAAGATTGTCTTGGTGGCACCGTGACTGTTAGCTTACTCCAGTCTGGGTGTACAGACCCTGTCCAGGCTGAACCGTGTGGGGCAGCCGCCACCAGTGTTTGTCCATGAACCCCACCTCCATAGCTGTTAACAGCTGAGTGAGGACTATGTAGGAAAGTTCTGGAATATGACCGTTAAATAATGCATTGTTCCCCGAAGTGTGAGCTGTGTTTTGACCAGGTGGTTCCCTCCCCCTGCCCTCCTCTGAAGGAGGCAGGGCCTCCTTCCCTTCTCAACCTCTTTCAACTTGGGGTGGGCAGCGGGCCAGGCGTAGCAAGACTGTATTCATTTTGAATTCCAGGTTAAGGAAAGTGGGTTTTTATTTGTTTGTTTTTTGAGACACGGTCTCTGTAGCCCAAGATGGCCTCAAACTCAGAGCAAAGCCTCACCCTAGGAGCTGAGGTTACAGGATAGCACCATGGCTCCTGACTGCTTGTCTGAAATCTGTTTGCTCGGTTCCTGTAACTCTACCCAGGACATGAACAGAATCGGGGGCCTGAGCCCCAGGGGTGTCTATGCTGGGAACAGGCTGGCCTACCTCCTGGTCTAGTATAACCAGTAGGAATCTGGAGAGAGAGCAAGCTAAATTACAGCAGGATTCTGGCCAGATGAGGGTGGTGGCCTGCCATGGGCTGCTCTCCTTCCAAAGTCCTTCCAGATCCTGACCCTGGAACACTCACTGGGCTCCTGACTGGTGCTCCTACGTAGGTAGGCTTTGACAGAGCCACAGACCTGTGCCTCTGGCCAACAGCACACGCCCCCTCCCAATCTACCTGGTCATTTCTAGACTCTAAACTTTGTATTTTTTTTCCATGACATTGATAAAGCAGTAAGAAAACATTAAAATTTCCTCCTCGCGCCCCTGGTGTCTGCCTCTCCTTCCTGGGGTCTTATTTCAGGGTGTGGGAAACTGGTCAGTGTCTCAGTTCTAGCAAAAGCAGGAGCTTGAAGCAACTGATCATGCCCAGTCCATAGGAGAAAGGGTAGTGAGTGCTGGGGCTCGACTTTTCATACAGCCTAGGAGGGCAATCCAGGGAATGGTGCCACCCATAGTGGGTGGCTCTTCCTACCTCCAGTAACTCAGTCTCACACACACGCACACGTACATGCACACGCCCAGAGGTTCTTCCAGGCGATTCTGGATCTCCTCAGGTTGACCATTGAACCAGTACAGTCAACCAGGGGCTTCTGGCCTCAGTGAGTTTCCAAGTAGCTTCTTTCCCTGTTTGCGGCCACCCTACCTTCAGGACTCTGGGAGGGACAAAGCCTCCTGTGCCTCTCAGCTTGAGCAGGCCCCTGCAGGCTCTGTCTTCTCCAAGGCTACCTACCAGTTGGGGGGCCCCTCAGTTACTGGGCCTCTCTGTTCCTTGGCCCTTTCTGTAAAATGGGAGTGCTACTGCTCTTGCAGGGTGGGGCGGAGCCTGTGGTGCAGGGTTTATTCCTGTGTTCCTGGAATGGGACCGCTCTGTCCTCAGGCCCCAGGAATCATGCAGGGTACTGCAAGCCCCGGGACTTAGGGAGCAGAGATAAATGGCCTCCTTCCCGTTCCACCATTTGTCTTGGAGAGCAGACTTCCAGATGGCATCCTTTGCCAGCGCCTGCCCTGGGTGTGGGAACCAGGTGACCCCTCCACCTACAGCCATGGCTCCCATCTCGACCCTGCCTCTCCCACACCCACACTCTAACAGCCCCGCTGGCTCTAAGAAGCTTGGACAGGGCCCCTGCTTGGCTCTCTGGAAATTTAAGGAAATGAAAGGAATTCTTCAGCTGAGTTCTGGCGGAGTTCTCCAGAGTCGACAGAAATCTGGGCTTCCTGTGCATCCTCTCCCTGGGAAACAATTAAAGGCATAATTAGAGTGTCACCCGTATCTCACTGTCCCCAGACAGGCTCATTAAGACTACTGAGAGACATGTTTAATGAGGAGTTAAGAGCAGGGTGGGGCACGTGGGAACCCTCTGAGAGTATTAGGGCTACTCTGGCCTAAAGCCTGTCTTCAGTGATTTGGGTAAGAAGGAACTATTGGGGTAATGGAGCAAGAGATACCCTTCCCTCCCAGTCCCTCTGCCCACCCCAGACTGACCTAGAAGTCAGCAGACGTGGCACGGTAGGAGCCTTCCCACCAGGCCTTCCGGGGACTTGAACAGTGACGGGCTCCACAGACCCAGGAGATGCAGGTAGGAGAGCCTCGCTGACTGCCCCCCACCTTCTAACTCACGTGGCTGTTTTTGGTCTCTGAACTGTACCAAAGAAACCTAGGGGTTCCACACCGCAGACCATACCCCACCCCTTTCTCAAACTGACCCTGAATTCTGATAACTATCCTCTTGTCTCAGCCTCTAGAATGCTATGATTTCAGGCGTGAGTCACCAGGCCTGGTCCAGGTCTCAGATATTCTAGGAGACCTTGTACCTCGGATGACTTGAAACCGTCATTTTAATTCAGCTCTCAAAACCTGAGGAGACCCCCAAGGCTTCTGGCCCAATAACAAGCCAGCGTGGGGCCTACTGCCTGCTCTGCCCGGACCCAGCTCTCCTCCACGCATGCTCCCTCCATGCTACCCCCTAGGCGCTCTGTTTCCATCTTGGACCCATACCATCCTGTCCTGTTCCACTAATGTGATAAAGGGATGCCTGTGGTGTGACTGCCACACATCAGAACCATCCTCAGTGTTCAGTCTCCCAAGTGTCACGCAGCCTTTATGAAGTGGGAGTATTTATAGCACATCTACTTAAACATTTTTAATGACATTTATTGAGGGCTGAAGTGGGAGGAGTGTTGTGCCTGGAGAGGTCTGAAGACCACTTAGAGGACCCGGTTCTCTCCTTCCACCACGTGGGTTGCAGGCGTCGAACTCAGGTCCACTTAGAAGTAAACACCCTTCCCCACAGAGCCACCTCGATGGCCAGCACACGGCCAATGAAGCAGCTGAAGATAAAGGACCTAAGGGACTCCATGCAGCTAGGGAATTGTGAAGTTGGGACACATCAGGAATGGCTTCTGGAGTCGTTGCTCGCAACAGCTCGGCCTTTCCGGAAAATGATCTACACACTGGGACCCAGAATGACCAGGTAAAAACTACCCAGTGGGCAGCACCTGGCCGAGGCCTGGCTGGCAACCCCAGTGGGTTTAAACTCCTGACTTTTCAGTGACAACTGTTCACTCGCTGAGAGGCTGCTGGCTGTGCCTAGCAGGCAGTGCAAAGGTCCACCTTGTCTTTCCCACCTCAGCCAGGCTGGACCTTTACCTCTGGAGCCCACAGCCTCAGATACGGCCAGTTTGGTCCTGTGTGCTCATCTTTGATCCCGTCATGCCACATACCCTCTTCTCTCCACCAAGACTCAACACGTCGCCACGGGGAGGGGGATGGAAGATGTCAGGATCTCGACATCCCGGGGACTCTTAGTATCATTCAAGCCTCAAATCTGGCTCCCCAGTTGTTCCCACATTACAGATTGGAAGACAGAGACTGGAGGATGGGACTGAGGAGAACCACAGAGCAGAGAGAAACTTGCCAAGCTGGCCCTGGTTCATCCAGCTTGGGAGGAGAAAGAATACTGAGGGTTGGGTCCTGTGTATCCCAACTGGGAGGGCTTTAGGAACTCAGGGAGAGATGCAGGGGGATGGCCTTCACGGGTGTGCAGGTGCTATTGTCCTCCCAGCCCTGGAAACATCCTGTAATAGCTTTTCAGAGACCCCACCTCCACCCATCCTATCCACAGGTTGTCATTCCTGTACCCTGGACTATAGCCCTAACCTGCGCACATCCATCCCTGGCCGAGGCCCTGATGGAGGATGCAGGAAGAAGTTAGGAATAAAAAGAACATTCATCTGTTCACTCATCCTTCTCCCTTCACAAGCCCCACTAAGCCCCTGAGGCTTCCTGCCAACAGCCAGATGGGAGTCTATGAGGAATGAGGGAGGAAGTCAAGCTCGCTGACAGATGGACGTTGGCGGTTTGGCCTCTGCAACCTGTTGCCCAGCCCCACTTAGCTGCTGTTCCCCCTGGAGAGAGACTTTTGGGAGCTGGGGGGGGGGAAGGGGAGGGGAGTCAAGGTTAGTTGTGATCCTCCACTCCAGGAATCCAATCCTAAGGTTACACTAGGCAATAAATAAACAAAAAGCAACCTGCCAAGCCCACGGGAGCTCTCCTGAATTGTGTTTTCTTTTATGTCCCACTCTGATCCAGAAAGGTTTGGAAGCAGCTTATGAAGTTACACAAAATACAATAGGGTAAAAATAGACCAGAGAGAAAACAATACTAGAACAAACAGTACCATGAACTAAGTGCCCGGTGGGCCTGCCCCGGGCTCTGAGCTCTCAAGGTAGGGAAATATTCTCCTGTTTGTTCGTTTACAGGATTGAGATGGATGGAGATCGGGTTAGTGTTTGTTTCTTGACACTGAAGTCTCAAAGGAATTTTTGTTTTGGTTTGATTTGGGGTTTGTTTGTTGGTTGGTTTTTTTAAGAGCCCTTTTCTTGCAGAGGACCTGAGTCCAATTCCCAGCCTTCACATGGTAGCTCACAGCCGTCTGATCCCAGGGAGCCAATGCCCTGTTCTGTGTCACCTCTGTGGCACAAGGGATGCACAGAGTATACATACACGCAGGCAAGACATTCATACATGTAACTAAATCTAAAAATTAAAAAAAATAGTCTGCGATTGGTGGCCCACAGCTTTAATCCTATCACTTGGGAGGCAGAGGCAGGCCGATCTCAGTGAGCTTAATGCCAGCCTGGTCTATATGGTAAGTACCAGTCTGGCCTGCATGGTGAGTTCCGGGCCAGACAGAGCTACAGAGTGAGACCCTGTTGTAGTGATATTTTGTTTATGCTTTAACAAATAAAGCTTGCCTGAAGATCAGAGTGCAGAGCTAAGCCACTAGAGGTCAGGGAGTGGTAGCTCACACCTTTAATCCCAGGACTCTGGAGAGAGAGAAGCAGAAGGATCTGTTAGTTCAAGGACATCCTGGACTATGCAAGATCAAATCTGTCCAAAGAGAAACAGCTACACAGAGGTGATCCTGCTGACATTTGGGATCCCATGCCTTTAATCCCAGCACTAGGGAGGTAGAGACAGGAGTGAGATGGCTGGGCAAAGAGAGGAATATAAGGCAGGAGGAGACAAGAGGCCCAGTACAGTCTAAGGTTTAGTGGAGGCAGTTGCTGTCTGAGGACCAAGTCTGAGAAGACAGTCTGAGTATAGGATCACCCCTTTGATAGAGGTAAACGGTCTCTTTAGCGGTTGGCTGCACGGCTTCGCTGACCCTTCAGCTCTTACCCCCTAATATCTGACTCCGGGTTTTATTTATTAAGACCAATTAGAATTTGTGCTACACCCTGTCTCAAAAATATAGGAATAGGCATAAACTGATGGGTATCCTGGCCCCTTAGGAAGAGCCATTCAGCTGAGCCCCAGAGGACAGAACTTGCCACGTGAAGACCAGGACAAGTTTTTACTTAGCCAAGGGCACACAGTTGGCCCGAGCATGGATTCGGGCAACTGTGTAGGAGGGGAAGGCTGAACAGGCCAGCAGCTGGGGGAGTTTGTTGTCAGCTTCCTGTCACCATAACAAATGCCTAGGAGAATCGCCTTCGAAAAGGTTTGTTTCGTGCAGGTTTGGAGGTCCCCGTTCGGTCTGTTGGTTCCGTTCCCAGGACTGGGTGTAGATAGAGCATCATCGTGGTACAGACAGACAGAGATAGACTTCTGGGAGGAGAGGCAGGGGTGGGAGGAGGGGAGCATTGTCCTTTCCATGTCACACCCCCAGTGACCTAAAGACCTCCCCGTGGACCCTGGCTTTTAAGGTTTCCACCACCTTCTATACTACTGTCCTAGGGACAAAGCCTTTATTTAACACATGGCTCTTTAAGAAATGAACATGTGCCGAGCGGTGGTGGCTCACACCTTTAATCCCAACACTTTGGAGGCAGTGGGAGGTGGATCTCTGAGTTCAAAGCCAGCCTGTCTACAAAGTGAGTTCCAGGAGGATAACCAGGGCTACTCGGAGAAACCCTGTCTCAAAACATACAGACACACAGACACAAACCCAGCATGGTGGTGCATGCCTTTAATTCCAGTACTCCAGAGGCAGATGGATCTCTGAGTCTAAGATCAGTCTCATTTACATAGTGAATTCCAGGATAGCCAGGGCTATGTAGAGAAACCCTGTCCCAAACAAACAACACTCCCCTCAAAAACAAAAAAAAAAAAAAAAAAAAAAAATCAAAGCAATGGGTCTGGAGAGATGGCTCAGTGGCAGTTAAGAGCACTGGCTGCTGCTCTTCCAGAGGTCCTGAGTTCAATTCCTTGCAACCACATGATAGCTCACAAACATATATAGTGGGATCTGATGATCTTTTCTGGCATAAAAGGTGTATATGCAGATAGAACACTCATGCATAAAATAAATGAATTTTTAAAAAAACAAAGCAACAACAAAACACAGAGAGAAATAAATACACAAGCTACAGAAGAAGTTGATCCCCTACAACCACCCTAAGAGCTCTGTCAACAGGAATGATCTTAAGAGGTGGGGCCTCTGGGAAATGACTAGGTTGAGATGGGGTCATGAAGGTGGGGACCAGAAAGAGACCACAGCTCAATCTCCTCCTCCTCTGCAGGCTGTGATAACAGGACCTTACCACCCAAGTAGAGAGCCTTCCCCAGATATCTGTCACATCTTGGATTTGCCAGAATTGTAAGAAGAGTCTGCTGGGCCTTGTGGTTTATGACTGTAACCCCAGAGGCTCTATGCAGAAGGTATCATTGGTTCTAGCTCAGTCTGCCTACATAGCTAGATTCTGTCTAAAAAAAAAAACACACACAATCAACCAACAACCACCACCAGAGGCTGGCCGGCATCAGGGTACATGCCTTTAATCCCAGCACTCTTGAGGATGAAGAAGGGTTATTGTAGCCAGTAGCTAGCTTGGGCCACATAGGGAATGAAGGCCCTATCTCAATAAAACTCAGTCCCCAGTGCTGCTGAGGTGCAGTTCAGTGGTTCAGGGTTTATCTAGGATGCACGCAGCCTTGGGTTAAATCCTTAGCACTGCCTTTCATGAAAGAACTGTGAGTGCCAGGGGCGACTTCCTCAGTCTCACCCTTCACCTTATTCATTGTGTGTATGCACATGATACACGACTTTGGTACTCATGTCGTGGCACGTGTGGGAGTCAGAAGACAGCCCTATGGAGGAGTTATCCCTCTCCTTCCAGCTTTATGTGGGTCCCAGGGATTGAACTCAGGTCACCAGGCTTGCAGACTAAGCACTTTCACCCTCTGAGTCATCTTGTTGGCCCTACCTTATTATCATGATCATTATTATAACTATTATTATTTATTTGTAGCCGGGCAGTGGTAGCGCATGCCTTTAATCCCAGCCGTCAGAAGGCAGATGCAGATGGATCTCTGTGAGTTCGAGGCCAGCACGGTCTACAAGAGCTAGTTCCGGGACAGTTCTGACTGCCTGGAAAAACAAATGGAAAGATTTCTCTTGTGTGTATAGGTGTTTTACTCCGTGTATGTCTGTACACCACCTGCATGCAGTGCCCATAGAGGGCAAAAGAGGGTGTCAGATCCCCAGAAACTGGAGTCATAGATGGGGGATAGCTGCCATATGGATGCTGGGAACCAAATCTGGGTCCTCTGCAAGGACAACAAATGTCCTAAACTGCTGAGCCATTTCCAGCACTCTCCCTTTTTATTTTTTTATATTATTATTATTATTATTATTATTATTATTATTATTATTATTATTATTATTATTATTTGACAGACTCTCTTACTGAATCTGGTACTCTGGTTTTGCCAGTGAGCTCCAGGAACCTGTTTTGTTTCTACCTCCCCAGTGTTTTGTTTGTTTGTTTGTTTTTGTTTTTAGATTTTTCAAGACAGGGTTTCTCTGTAGCTTTGGAGCCTGCCCTGGAACTAGCTCTTGTAGACCAGGCTGGTCTCAAACTCACAGAGATCTGCCTGCCTCTGCCTCCCGAGGGCTGGGATTAAAAGTGTGCGCCACCACTGCCCAGCTCCCCAGTGGTTTTTACACAGGTTCTAGGGCTCCAAACTCAGGTTCTCAAGCTTGCATGACAAGCACTTCCCCCGCTGAGCCAGCTCTCACCCTTGACTTTTGGAGACAGAGTCTTATTTCTGAGGCCCTGACCTTGCTATGTAGCCAGCCTTCTGCTCTCTTCCTCCACCTCCAGAGTGCTAAGATCGCAGGCATGCACCGGTACACTACTGCGTCCAGTTAATGATGTGTGAGGGATGGAACCCAGGGCTTCCTGCCTGCAGGGGAGCACTCCACCAGCTGAACCACAGCCCTATCTCCAGGGTGTACGCTTCTAAAAACAGTCCGTGTTGTTACAGCAGCCCAAGCCGACAGAGGTATCCACCAGCTGTCTACTCCTTTGGAGAAAATGCATCAGGACCAGGAAATTAACCAAGAGATGGAATCCACCACCTCGTCTAGGAGCCAGAGCCAGGACAGCTGTGGGTTTGATGAACTCCAGAGGAAGGCAAAGTCCTAGCGGACAGGAGGTCATGGAGGATGCGCCTGTGCCCCTTTGTTGTTCTAAGTCTCCCTCTCATATCCTGGCCCCAGGTCAGGGCGGTTTATTCAGGCAGAGAGGAGGGTCCACCCTCTGTCACCTGCTACTGCCACCCACGCCTTCTGGGCTGCTGCACAAAATGGGCACAATGGCTTCCCTGTCAATAGTGGGGCCTGGAGGGTGTTTCCATCTGTGCTCTGTCTGTCTGCCTTGTGACCCAATAATTATTTAGAAATAACAGGCCAGAGGGCAGTTGGTGGGGATGAAAATGGAGTTTTTCTTATGGACACAGTAGACCTCAAAGAGAGATCGAATCTGTGACCTCGGTCGGACTCACAGTGAAGGACGCTGCATGCAGCCAGGCCTGGGAGAATCATTCCTTCTAGGTCAGTGGGTGCCGATCTCCATGGATCCCTGCTGCATGACCATCCATAGTCCTGGGTGGTCATGCTGCACCCCTGGGGGGCCCAGACCCCCAGGTTAGAAGTTTGCTAACAATTACAGTCTACTTTGGCGTTTTACAGGTTTGTTTGAGAAGAGACAGTGCCTGAGGCATGCGGGAAGAACCCCTCCTTTCCAGAACTGCCTTTCCAATGCTGAGAGCTCCTAGCACAGGACTGAGGATGCCACGGTTTTAGACTTCTTTCCAGAGTGAGTTCAGGGCTTTGCAGGCAAAGGATTTTTTTCAATACACGTAAGTAGGATATCACAAGGTGGCTGTCTTTAGAGTGTGGGCAAAGGTCTCAGGTCCTTCCCAAAGTCTGGTTATCAGAAATGGCTTCTGAAGTTAAGTACTGTATTATTGATCTACGTCCCCAGCCCTAAAATGAAGAGTGACCCTGGATATGGAACCCAGGACAGAGCATGTGTTAAGGACATATTCTATAACTGGACTTCCTCTTCGAACCTTCTTCTGCTGGCCCAAGACTGATCTCGAACCAAAGCATAGGAAGATTGTCTTTCTTTTCCAGGTTCAAATAGGGACTCTGGCAAGGCAGTAGTGGCCTGCCTCTGACTCCTGAGTCTTGGGATTAAACTGTGTGATTCTACTAGTGACAAGTACTTGCGAGTCTGAGTGAGTGAATGAGAGGGTCCCTCCCAGGGACTAGTATACTATGATGTTTAGTATTTACTCTTTTGGCTCTTTTGCTCCCAAATAAATCACATGGAGGCTTCTTCTTAGTTATACACATCCAACCTTAGCTTGACTTGTTTCTTGCCAGCTTTCCTTAGCTTATACTATCCCATCTACCTCTTGCCTCTGGGATTTTCCCATTATATAACTTCTGTAAATCTTACTCTTATTCCATGGGTTGCTGCATAGCTGGGTGGCTGACCCCTGTCCTTCTCCTTCTCTGGCTGCTTCTCTTTCTCCTTCCAGATTTTCCTTCTATATATTCCCTCTGCCTGGGGGCCCCACTTATCCTTGCCCCTGCCTTGCTATTGGCTGTTCGGTTCTTTATTAGCCCATCAGGTGCCCATCAGGCAAAGGATCACAGCTTCACAGAGTTAAACAAATGCAACATAAACAAAAGTCACACACCTTAACCTAGTTCCTCAACAGACTAGGTGGGCCAGAGGCCAGACAGGCAAAGGACAATGGAGACGTGGGAAGAAAGCAGGTGCAGTCCCAGCTGGCCCCATCTGCCACTCTGCCAGCCCCCTTTTGGTTGACAGTGGGGTCTGCAGTCTTCCCCGAGCTGTAGGGCCTGTGAAGGTTCTTCTTTGCTCTCAAGACAGGCCCTGGGAAGCCACTGTTCAGCCTGGAGAGGCTCTGGGCCCAGAACCATAGACAAGTGGTGAGTAACCTGAAGACCAAGCCAAGACTCCTGGACGAAACAGTCTAGAAGGGAAACGAGGGGATGACCACACCAACCTGCGCTTGTTTCCTGAGACTCGCAAAGATCCTAACTTACTGACTCTTCAGTCCCTAGGTCCTCTCGTAGGTAGGTATAAGCAATAACCCAGTCACAGTCTTGGGCCTCAGGGGCCTTGTCTTGTCCTGAGAAACAAGGTCCTCTTCCTCACTGAGGCCTGGGAACCACAAAGGAGTGAGGTCTTGGGAGCAGACCTGAACTCACGGTTTTTAGGAAGCAGGGTGCAGACCCGCCAGGCTCAAAGGCATGGAACTCTGCCTGTTGGGCCCCTTTGCCCTACAGTGTATGTAGGTGGCTGTTTATGCAGTCAGCAGATGTCCCCACTAAATGGCATCTTTGGGACACACAGAGATGGAGAGGGCACGGCACACTAAGGTCACTGAGCAGCAGCAGCCACACCTCCCCAAACCAATGACTCTCGGACTGCTGGGCTCATCAAAGCTCCGAGTTTGGCAACTGGGGGTGGGGGGGCACTGAACAAGCAACAAGCTCCACCCAGAGCACATCTTGCCAGGCCCGCAGGAACAGAATAGTGAACTGTGACAAAAGAATAGATGGCACTGTAGACTGGGGACAGGGAAGCTGGATCCTTGTGCCTCAGGCCCTATGTATTCCCAGTGTCATACCGAGATAGCACATAGGCCCTGTCCTCTCATGGAAAGACAACTCCCATGGAACTGGTACTTGTAGGGCAGTGGGGTGGCTCAATGGGTAAGTGGAGCTTGCAGCCAAGACTGATAATATGAGTTTGATCCCTGCAACCCATATTGTGGTGAAAGGAGAGAACTGGCCCCATAAGTTGTCCTCTGGTCTCTAGAAGACGCCTTGGCATACACCTTCCAACATACAAAGTAAATAAGTATAATAAAAAATAAAACAGAAACACGGTTTAAGCCAGGTATGGTGGCATACGCCTTTATTCCCAGCAGTCAGGAGGCAGAGGCAGGGGGATCTCTGTGATGTAGAGGGCAGCCCGGTCTACAGAGCAAATTTCAGGCCAGCCAGGGACATGGAGTGAGAGCCTGTCTCAACAAACAAACCACAACACCTCCTCCACCCTGGTATTTATCCAAAGTAGGTAACACTTATAGATCCATATAACTGATGGGGAATCTGGGATGTGGAGAGAAATTTGGCTGTCTCGTGCCATGGGAGTCTTTCTAGGAACTCAGGGTGAGAGTGTAGGGGTAAGACAGGTACACAGGATAAAAGGGAGATGGCCCCCGGGCAAGGCTGGCGAGGTGGGGGGAGGATGGGTTGCTGACCTCACCATTCTCGGCAGCCAGAGAGTTCTAAAGCTCTGGGCACTCCGGGCAGATGCTTTTCAGAATGGCATGTTTATAAAAAAAAAAAAAAAAAAAAAAAAAAAAAAAAAAAAAAAAAAATTAATTAATGGGACCTCCTGAAACTAAAAACCTTCTCTAAAGCAAAGGACACAGTCAAAAACTCAAATCAACAGCCTACAGAATGGGAAAGATCTTCACTAACTCCACATCACACAGAGCAATGTTTATAAAAAAAAAAAAAAAAAAAAAAAAAAAAAAAAAGCCAGAGCGGCGGCGTAGTGGTGATGATTCATGGAATTTGTAGCTGGGGTTGAATGGGAGCCTCGTAATGACAGCGATTAAAAATTAATGCCAATGTGCAGCGGCTTTGGTGCCCACTCTGCACCTGTGAATTAATTAACAAAGGACAACACGAGTGTTCGGGGCAAGCTGCAGGGCACAGAAGCTGGATCTGGAATGACTCAGATGGGACGTTCCTGCGTGGGGCACCTGTCCCCATCCCCAGAGCATCCCTAGACAGGGGTTGCTTTCTATCTCTGTACAGAGGGATGCTGATCCACCCTGGGAGCCATGATGTAGTCTAAACGAGGGGACAAGAAAGTTTCCCCTAGTCCCAGGGACATTTGTCATCAGTAACCGAATACAACTGGAGGTGGCCAGTCTGAGTCCCCATGGCAGCCTCATGGTATGGGTCTCAGTCCAACCTAGCCTGGGACTCAGACACTCTGTATAGCCAAGAATGACTCTGAACTTCTGATGTTACCACTTTTACCCCTCAAGGGCTAAGATTACAGGCATGGGCCACCACACCCCGGTTCATGTGATGTTAAGGATTAAACCCAGGGTGTGGCACATGCTAGACAAACAATTTACCAACTGACCTAAACACCCAGCCTGTTTTTTTTTTTTTTTTTTTTGAGACAGGGTCTCACACTGTAGCCAAAACTGGCCTGTAACTCACTATGTAACCTAGATATCTTAGTTACTTACTTTTCCATTGCCTTGAATAGACACCATGACCAAGGGAACTTACAAAATACAGCATTTTGTTTGGGGACTCACAGTTCAAGATGGCTACAGTTGTGATCATCATGGCAGGGAGCTTGCCAGCATGGAGGCCGGCTGTCATGGCGGTGGAGCAGTAGCTGAGAGCTGGCATCTGATTCATGAGAGAGAGAGAGACTGTAGCGAAATATTTCTTGACTCTGTGTGAAGATGTGTCACTGTGATTGGATTACTAAAGTGCTAAATGGCCATTAACTAGGTGGGAAGGGGTTAGGTGGCACTTCTGGGGACAGAGAGGACTCTGGGAAGAGAAAGATGGAGTTGCCAGCCAGGCACAGAGGAAGAGGGATGGGTAGTTACAGAGTAAAGGTAACCAAACCACGCAAAAGAACATAGACCTTAAAATATGAGTTAATTTAAGTTATAAGGACTAGTTAGGAACAAGCCTAAGCTAAGGCCAAGCTTCCATCATAATTAGTAAGTCTCTGCATCTTTATTTGTGATCTGGCGGTCCTGATGAAAAGGTTTGTCTGCGGGGGCTGGAGGGATGGCTCAGTGGTTAAGAGCATAGCCTGCCCTTCCAAAGGTCCTGAGTTCAATTCCCAGCAACCACATGGTGGCCCACAACCATCTGTAGTGAGGTCTGGTGCCCTGGAGATACACACAGACAGAATATTGTATACATAATAAATAAATAAATATTTAAAAAAAAAAAAAGAAAAGGTTTGTCTGCATGTGGCATTCGATGTGGGGGCTCGAATATCCAAACAGAGAGCCCGAGAAAGGTAAGAAAAGTTCTAGACAAGGAGCTCGATGCGGCTTCTTAGTTCTGCAGTCTCTCAGGCGGGCTGGTAGTTGGCAAACAGAGGCATGACTGACTACTGACTGGAGTCAGCTGCCAGAGCTGTGTGCCAAGCCGAGCTGCAGGCAGTCGACATGGCAGTTAAGATTTGTGTCGCATGGTCAGAGAATGCTGCAGCAGGTGCCCAGTAAAGACTTTGCTAGACTGAAAAATCTCTAAAAACAGGTTATAGTATGTTTTAAAAATGCATGTAGGCTTAAAAAACAAAAAGAAAATGCATATAGACAGTCATAGAAAAAATAGTTTATTAACAATAAGATAAAGTCTTTAAAGAGAGAAATAAATGATATAAAAAAGATAAGATAAGCCACATAAAGATGGAAAATGCACAATCCATACTTGTGTTAATGCAGATATGTATATCAACTTTAAAAGTTTGTGTGTTTTCAGAACAAGGGGACAGGATACCAATGAAAATGGCGATCCAACCTCTCAGTGCACCTCTGTTGCAGTTTCCTCAGAGTTCTGCACCAGAACAACTTCAAAGCAGTCAGCTATGATGGTCCAGCCTCATAGACTCCTCCAGTCAGGACTTCAGATAAGCCTTGCACCCTCCCATCACACTGAGACTGGACGAAAGCTAGCTAACTCTCCCAGAACTTGATCTTTATCTCAATCTCTTCAGGTTCTCTAACAATTCCCTTGCAGACAACAGAAAGCAGTCTAGGGTACACAACCCCCACATTCCCAAGAGATAGGGTAGGTGGTTTTTGGTTGTTTGATGAATGTTTGTCATCATTTAGGGGGCTTGGTCACAAACTGTTATTGGTTAGGTTCAGGGAGGAAACTAAGCAAAAGAATTTAGCTCAGGGATCTTGTTCTGAAAAGAAAAATGGGGATACAGAATTTTTTTAAAAAACTTATTTATTTATTTATTTATTTATTTATTTATTTATTTATTTATTTATTTATTATGTATACAACATTCTGTCTCCATGTATGCCTGAAGGCCAGAAGAGGGCACCAGACCTCATTACAGATGGTTGTGAGCCACCATGTGGTTGCTGGGAATTGAACTCAGAACCTTTGGAAGAGCAGTCAGTGCTCTTAACCGCTGAGCCATCTCTCCAGCCCGGATACAGAAATTATAGAATAAAAAGGTATATTATTATTCTACTTTCAAGCTAAAAAAGCAACTACTATGCCAGGTGGTGATCACACATGCCTTTAATCCCAGCACTCTAGCCTGGTCTACAGAGTGAGTTCCAGGACAGCCAAGGCTACACAAAGAAACCCTGCCTTAAAAAAAAAAAAAAAAAAGCAACCACTAGTCTCATATAATTTACATAGGTAGGAATTTTTGTATAATTATACCAATTTAAGGTCATTTTGTTATACTGTATATATGTTTCTATTCTTGTTTAAGGTATTGTACCTATGCAGCTCATTTAAAAAGGTAATGTAAAGTTTAAGCCTCAAAGGCTGTTTAGGATACTAAAGAAATATAGGTTAAGAGTCACCTATAACAATCAAACTGATAGTCATGTTAGGTATATTTTCAAGGTCAAACAGAGATATATTTTAAATAAATAGATGGTCTTTGAATACTTCAAAGACCTAGAGAATATAGCATTTTGATATTTTGGTAAAAGAAAGCTTTTCATAATAGAAAGACAATCTGTTCCTGGCAGTACCAATTACTTTAAAAAAGAATGATGGGCATCGAAGAACCTCCATATGGGGTGTGCTTTCTTTGTGACAAAAGCTAGCCATTTGGGCGAGAAACTGTCCTTGCCTAAACTGTTGACAGTGTGTTGTCCAACCTGGACAAATAGGTCTCACACACACACACACACACAAAACTGCTGAACTTTGCAAGACATGGTATGACAATCATTCAAATATTCCTGCTTCACAGAAAAATCTGTTGGATATTCTAGGCCTGTAGGACAAAGATGGATGCCTCAACAATGCAGAGGAAACTTGGGTGACTGTCCAGGCAGCTGTTTCTATCATTTCTATAGCTTTGTAAGTTGCTTGCTCTGTGTTTCTTGTTGACTTAGGTAATTGTATCCTCGGGTCTCTGATGGAGTTGAAGATGAGATAAGAATAGTTAGTTTTCTTTGTTACCAAATTCAAAAAATAAACTTACAAAAAAGATATAAAATGTATAAGGTTGGGCTGGAAAGATGGCTCAGCAGTGAAGAGCATTGCCTGCTCTTCCAAAGGTCCTGAGTTCAATTCCCAGCAACCACATGGTGGCTCACAATCATCTGTAATGAGGTCTGGTGCCCTCTTCTGGCCTGCAGACACACACACAGACAGAATATTGTGTGCATAATAAATAAATAAATATTTTTTAAAAATGTATAAGGTTGAGAGACATAAAAACTTAAATTGTTTATCTAAGAAAATGTTTTGAGATCTCCAAAGATAGTTTAGGATGGTAATACAAGTTATGACAGAAATGGTTTGGGTATAAAACTTTAAATTCACCAAGATAAGACAGATAATAGAGTATTTTCTCTGGATTTGCCAAATACAAATGGATTGGACATTGTGAATGTAATTCTTACTTGATAATTACTCTTATTATTTATAGTTTTATTATATTAGAGTTAAAAACCTTTCCTTTTTATTTAGACAAAAAGGAGGAAATTATACAGGAATATTTCTTTACACTCTGTGAAGATGTGTCACTGATTAGTTTAATAAAGGGCAGGAAGAGGTTAGGTGTGGGGGCCAGCCATGATAATCTAAGTCTGAGCAGGTCACCCAAAGGAAGTTCTTTACTTCCAACCATTATCACCTGGGACTCTGGCCGCCAATAAATTTAAATAAGAGGCCTGAGTCTCAGTAGTTTACCCTAAAGCAATACCTGGTAGCAGGAAAACACCTAGCTGAGATTACCCGACCCCCACCCAAGAGCAGACCATTTAAAGGAAATGCCTGACATTCCAACCACTGTAGATAGAATCACCGGCCATCTACCTCACCAGGATACCCCTAGACAAATGTCAGCCAATCAGGGGTCCTGAACCTCAGAGACCCCTCACCCCCACCTTTACTACTATGAAAACCCAATTCTAATTGAGCTCAGGGCTCTCCGGTTATTCCAATACGTTGGACGTGCGGAGAGACCGAGTGTGCAAACTTGATTAAAATAAAGGCTCTTTGCTTTTACATATGGGACTTGGTCTCCTTTGTTGGCTTTTGTGGGGACCCCATGGATTTGGGCATAACATTAGGCAGGACTTCTGGGGACAAAGAGGACTCAGAAAGGAAGAAAAGCCTAGCTGCCAACCAGACGTGGAGGAAGCAGGTTGGGTAGTTCAGAGTAAAGGTAACTGAACTATGTATGCAAAAGAACATAGACCTTAAAATAATTTGTTATTGGAACTAGTTAGGAACAAGCCTAAGCTAAGGTCATGCTTCCATAATTAATAAGTCTCAGTGTCATTATTTGTGAACCGGTGGTCTTGATGAGAAAGTTCATCTGCAAGAGACAGAGACAGAGAGTGAAAGCATACTAGCTAACTGGGAATGGCACACCTCCTCCAACAAGGTCATACCTCCTAATCCTTCCCAAATAGTTTCACCAACTGGGAGAGACCAAGATTGTAAACATATGAGCCAATGGGGACCATTCCCATGTAAACCACCATCCCAGATTAGCCACACAATCATGACAATTCTCCTTCCTTAGCTTCCCAATTTCTGGGCTTTGATGCATGAACCCAACCCCCACGTTGGATTCTTTCCTGTTTTTGTGTCCTGCTTCGGTTTCATTTGTCCAGCCTCTTTCTGTGTTTTGCAGGGGATTGAACGTGGGGTGCCACGCACAGTGGGCAAGTTTTCCATTGCCGAGCCTCACCCTTGGCCCTTTCTTCTGCCTGCTGTTAGCTCACCAGTGAAAGGAGTGAGGTGCGTAACACCCCAGGGGATGTGGCGTGACATTTGTGGCAGCTGTTACAGAAGGTGACAAGATGGGGACTGAAAGCTCCTGACAGGTGTGCTCTCTAATGCTCTTGAGGTCAAAGGTCCGAAGTCCGGCGATGATACCAGGTCCCTCTGGATCCTCGGGAGACCACGTTTGACTCTCGTAGCTTCCAAGTGATGACTGCCTGCAGTTCTTAACTTCCTGGAGTAGCAGTACGGCTCCAGTCTCCACTTCTCTCTTCGTGTGGCCTTCTTTCCCACATCTCCTCAGGATCTGGATGTCTCCAATCATTTTTCCTTTCTCTGCATTCTAAGATAGACTCTGTGTCGCCTGAGACGCTTCTGTTGTCTGTGTAACTCTTCTTGCTCCTGCTTCAGCATCTCAGTACCAGGATTACAGGGGGGTGCCATGCCTGACTCCTCTCCTCGCACAAGGGTATCCACTAATAGGGTTGAGGACAGACCCAAATTCCAGGGTGATCCTATCTCGAGACCCGCAAACTTACTTATGCCTGCGGTCTCTGTTTCCAAATAAGGCCAAGCCCACGACAGAAGGCGGTAGACCAGGTAGGGGTCAGTTCAGCCCACTGCAGAAGGACTCTTTCTTGTACTACATTAACCATGAGAAGGCCAGGGGAGAGGGAGCCCATGCTTTGACATTCAGGAGTGTGCTCTTCAGACCAGATACTAGGATGGCCCCTTCACCTAAGAGAGGAGAAGTGGGGCTCCACTCAGGGGAAGCATTTCAAAAGAGGGTCTGAGGTTTCGTTCACTTAGGGGCACCAGAGTTCCAGAAAGTACCTCAGGCCACATCTTGGGTCTTCAACTACTACTTTCACATCCTCCTTCCTGCCTTTCCTCTCAGCCCATCCTCCAGGGCATCCGTCCTCTCCAGGGAGTCATTGGGAGGTTAGGCTACCTTTGTGATAAAATCCTACGACTATAGTAGTTCATGCTTTTCAACCCAGTAGGGGCAGGCCTAGAGGGTCTTTGTAGCCTGTTCTACCTCCTGGGTTCCAGGTTGATCAGGGCTATGTATAGAGGCCTCGTCTCACAAAACAAAAAAACAAAAGCAAGCCACCAAAGTGGCAAAAGACTCCACTACCTTCATCCTTCCATTCTGCCATCCACTGAACCCCTTCATTGAATGCTTGTTTCTTGCCTCGGGTCTTAGCTCTGGCTCCTCTTCTGGAACATTCCCCCACCACCCACCCCCATCACCCTTTGTGTCTAGACTTTTCTCCTAGCATGCTCTCCGCCCCCTTCTCCCTGCCCTCCCACTCCATCCAGCACTTACTGTCTAGAGTGTTGAGGGCCGTGATCCACCATCTTTAGGACATTGCTCTGCACTGTGCTCGTGGCCTCACACGCCTGATTTCCTGCTCTGTTCTACCTTCTCTCAAATGAGCCCAAGGTGACAGTCTTGGGACCTAATCAATACCTAGGGGTAGGGTCAAGAGATGCAAGGGCTTCTTTCCCAGAGATCCCTAGACCCTAGACCTAGACAGCACGGTAGCCATTCTGCCTTCAGTGCCCAGTGTGGACAAGGACAGGGTGGGTGATCCCAGGCAGCTCTTACTCCAGCCTCACCCAGCTCCCGCGCCATTCCCACTGTGGGTTTATCTCTCCAGCTGTTTTCTTTTCAGATCTGGAGTTCAAAAGAACAACAAACCTAGGTGCGGCAGCCTCAGGAAACAAAACTGGCAGGCTGGATCCTGTCCGCTCAGCCACAGGCCTCGGGGCACTGCTTACCTCTCCCTACCGGGTCCTGGGAGGAGAACGCTCCGGTTCTGGTTCTGTTGTCCTCAAAGGCCAGTGCGTCCCATAAACAGTGGTTCCAGGAAAGGCCAGGCCAGTTCAGGACCCAGCAAGGGGAGGGGACAGCCTAGTTTAATTAGAGTTTTAAAAATGTTCCTAAGAAAGCCAATTCAGATGTCCTGAGCCCTGCAAGGCAGGGCTGGCATCATAAGAATAAAACAACGTCTGCACGGAGATTTCATTTTCAAAGCACTTTGGGGGTGGCTGGGAAGGGGAGGCTCTGGGGTGGCCCAGCGGATTCCTAGCTGGGAGGTCACCCCCCCTCTCCCCCAAACCAGCCTTGGGTTGGTTCCAAGTTTATAGTTGTGATTGCCTGCAGGGTAAACAAAGGGCCCTTGATGCAACTATTTCCGATTCTTCTGGCCTTCATTCCTTTAGTGCTCTTCCAGGAAGAGAGCACACTTGGGGCTTGTCATACAGTCTGGAAAAGAGGCTCTGAGGGCCTTGTGAGAGGGAAAGTGGCTGGGACCTAAGGGAGAAAGCGTTCCTCTGTCCCTCGCCACACCCCACCCGAGGCTCAGGCAGTCGATGGCACTTCTGTGGCAGGTAGGTTAGCGCCAGCATCTCCCTTGCTCACCTGTGGCTGTGTCCCCACAGGCACAATGGGAGCCTCAGTTTGGCTATGTTTGGCGATACACAGAGATAAACAGGTGTGAGTCTGCCAATCCCTCCCCACCTGAGGATGGGGATTGTGGGAACAGTGTGGGGGTGTCGGGCCCTGGGGTGCTTGCACCTGCTTGGGTAGGAGGGCTGAGACAGCTGTCAACCCGGTTAAAGACTCATATGCAGTCACCTAGCCACTGGCATCCTGAATGAAGAGGTGACCTGGGGGAGAGGCTAGGGGCAGGCATCAGCTAGGGCCTGGCCCCTTAAGGGTTGATGGATTATATAGGAGCCACCTGTAGGGGCTCTAGCAACTTGGAGCGATCCCAGTGAGAGACTTAAGATGGAAGAGATCATCGCGGGGCTGGAAGGGCTCACGTTCGCCTTCGAGCAGGATGTGGAATTGCAGAAGGGGATTGGGCTCCTGCCTTTCCAGGGCATGGACAGTGAGTGGCAATGGCCTGGTTCCCCTGCCCGGGTCCTTGAAGCTGTCTTCCCTGACTTCCTTCCATCTGTCCCATAGGGCTTCTGGGTGGTTCACAGTCCAGGATAGACAGATTTCTGAACTTCTCCCTGGCCTTCAGGGAGACCTAGCTGCCCCCAAACACTTGCACCTCCCGTCTTAGAGATATCCTGAGTTTAAGTGGAATTTAGAAGCTGGCTCCAGAAAGCCGGGGGGGGGGGGTGGCTTAGGAAGAGGGTACCTTTAACTCATAGTTGCCACAAGAGGGGACAAATGACAGCTGCCTCGAATGGCAGAAACTGCAGCCAGCATGAGGCTGAGACAGGAGGATTGCTATGAGTTCAGGCCAACCTGGACCGCAGAATCAGACCTTGTGTCATAAACAAAGAACCAAGCAAACAACACCGGAAAGCAAGAACCCAAATGTGGCAGCCAGGAAGAATACTTGGGGGGCTCACACAGATCCAAGCCCGTGGGAGGCTTAGGTGGGACTTGCTGAAGAGAAACTTGAGGTGCCTTGGTGGGGTGCTCAGCTCTGGGGAAGCTACCTTCTCCTCTGTTCTCTTCTCCAGAGTCCAGCTCAGCTGTATGCAACTTCTTCGCTAAAGGGCTCTGTGAGAAAGGTGAGTGAGGCTGGCCTAGGCTGGGCAGGAACAGGAACGGCTGCATGGGCCTTGCTGTGTTCAGCCGGGGCATAGAAGAGAGTGTGAGATTTGCACCTGGGGTAGGACAGGATTCAGCCTCCTGAGGAGAGCAGTGGCCTGGAGGTGGCCCACCCCCTGGCATTTGGACCGGGGCTACCCCATTCCCTTCCTTAAAAATTTTTCTTTAATTATGCATACCTGTGTGTGATTATACAAACATAAACACGTGTGTTCTTGGAAACCAGAGGCGTTAGATCTGTCTGGGACAATAGTTACAGGTGTTTGTGAGCTGCCTGCCGTGGGTGCTGGAAACCAAACTCAGGGCCTCTGGAAGAGCAGCCCGTGTTCTTAACCACACTCTATCAGCTATCTCTCCAGCCCCAAACTCTCTTCTTGATGGAGGTAGTGGTGTGTCAGGCTTTTTACCTGTGTTCTCAGGCTTCTGTCTGCCTTAGTCTAACCCATCCTCTTCCCAACCAGGCCTCCCCACCTTGACTCAACATGGAAACTGGTGAGATCATCCAGGCTATTTCTTTTGCCCTTAGGTAGCCTCTGGAGTGCTGGTTACTGCTGTTCAAGGATCTCCCTCTCAAATCCCTCCCCCAGAAGTAGCCTTACTACTCCCAGGCCGCTGGCCTTCTCTTCTGAATTGTGTGTCACTTTGAGGTTTCTCCAATAGAGACATACAGTTGCCAAAATACCTTACCCCTAACGGCTGGGTTTCCCATTCCTCCCCGAAGCCTACCTATAGATCCAGATGGAGAGGTTCTTTAGGAGCATGCCTGGGGGACCCTTATTCCTCTGTTCCTAAAATCCAGGAGGTAGGAGGTCAGGCAAGGAGGACCCCAAGCCTATTTGTCCACTTTCAGACGGTTGGATGGGAAGGGAAAGGGGCTCACTGGTCATTCAGGGCTCTGGGCAGCTGGAACCTTCCAGGTCCATTCCAGACCGAGTCTCCGAGGAGTCATCGGGCTCAAATAGATGGCTTCTTTCTTGCAAAGATAGCAAGTTGCTATTGAGGAAGGTCATAGCACTAGGGATGTGCATGGGGAAGGGGCACTAGAGGGCACTCAGGTCAGGCATGACACAGGTCCTGTTTAGCCACAACCCTCCCTTCTGCTGGCAGTATCTCCTGAAAAAAGACAGAGAGGTGGTCAGACCTAACTTTTCTAGTGCCTGCCCATTGTAAGAATCACCTATTTTATAGTTTTCTTCTTCTTCTTCTTTCTCCTCCTCCTCCTCCTCCTCCTCCTCCTCCTCCTCCTCCTCCTCCTCCTTCTTCTTCTTCTTCTTCT
>NW_026067918.1:6445723-6573687 GCF_014885135.2 Alexandromys fortis | reverse complement strand
TTTTCTTCTTCTTCTTCTTCCTCCTCCTCCTCCTCCTCCTCCTCCTCCTCCTCCTCCTCCTCCTCCTCCTTCTTCTTCTTCTTCTTCTGATTTATTTATTTTGTATACAATGTTCTGACTGCATGTGTGCCTACACTCCATAAGAGGGCACCAGATCTCATTACAGATGGTTATGAGCCACCATGTGGTTGCTGGGAATTGAACTCAGGACCTCTGGAAGGAAAGTCAGTGTTCCTAACCTCTGAGCCATCTCTCCAGCTCCAGTTATGTTCTTCTTTAGTTTTTTGTTTTTGGTTTTTTTTTTTTTTTTTTTTTGAGATATAGTTTCTCTAGCTTTGGAGCCTGTTCTAGAACTCATTCTTAGATTAGGCTGGCCTCGAACTCACAGAGATCTGCCTGTCTCTGCCTCCCAAGTGCTGGGATTAAAGGTGTGCGCCACCATCACTAGGTAGGCTGCATTGTTCTTCCTTCCTTCCTTCCTTCCTTCCTTCCTTCCTTCCTTCCTTCCTTCCTTCCTTTCTTTCTTTCTTTCTTTCTTTCTTTCTTTCTTGTTTTTGGTTTTCCGAGACAGGGTTTCTCTGTAGCTTTGGAGCCTGTCCTGGAACTAGCTCTTGTAGACCAGGCTGGCCTCCAATTCACAGAGATCCGCCTGCCTCTGCCTCCCAAGTACTGGGATTAGAGGCGTGTGCCACCACCCAGCGGCTGCATTGTTCTTAACATTTGAAGTCATGAATGCATGCTGAGCAGGTGCTCCGTGGGTAGCCTAACATACGTTAGGTCTGTGATCCCTAGCATGCATGCATACACTGAGCATGCCTGTAATCTCAGCACTCAAGCATTGGGGGCAGAAGGATCAGAAATCCAAGATCATTCTTGGCAACATAGTAATTTGAGCCCAGCCTGGGCTACAGGAGACCCTATTTCAAATCATAGGAGAGATGATTCAGCAGGTAAAGGCATTTGCTTCTCTCGCAGAGGACCCTGCTGCAGTTCCCAGCAACCACCTGGCAGCTAACAACAGTCTGTATTGCGGTTCTAGGGGATCAGATGCCTCTTCTGACCTCTGAGGGCTCCTGCACACACAATGTACACACACACACACTCAGGCACACACACAAACACATACAAATAAAAACAAGAAACAAATCCAAAACATTTCCCCCCGCTGCAAAAGCCATGAACTCAACAAGCCCTTATGGTATGCCAAAAGCTGAGCTGTCTATGGTTGTGGGGTGAGGCGACCCCACTCTCTTACAGGGGCGGGGGGGGGGCGTCCTGGAAGTTCTTGGGGTCTGACTCTGGGAGAGAAGCCCGCTGACTCTTAAGCGAGCCTCTTGCCCAGTGTGGTACTCTGACCCCTGTCCCAGCCCTTCCAAGGTTGTGTCCAGGTGATGGACACAGATGACAGAGGTGGCCAGTGGCGGTGTCATAGGCCCTGGGGAGCTCCTCCAGGCAGGTCAGGTGAGGCCTACAGCAGGTGCTGTGTTCTGCAGGGGTGCTGTGCCCGCTTCGGCACGAGAAGGGCAAGAAGATGGTGGTGTGCAAACACTGGCTTCGGGGGCTCTGCCGAAAGGCTGATAGCTGTAAATTCCTACACCAGTATGACGTCACCAGGATGCCGGTGTGCTACTTCCACTCCAAGTTCGGTAATGCCCTGCCTGGTCTGTGGGGGTGATGGGTAAGGGTCGAAGAGGCCCGAAAGGCCAGCCTTGTCTGTCTGAGCCCAAGCTTCCTGCTTCTCTGAACCCTAAGAAAATCGAACCAAGGCTGGGCCCATTGCGACGCACCTCTAGTCTCAGCGCTATGGAGGCTGAGGCAGGAGAATCAGGAACTCATGGCCAGTCTCAGATACAGAGAAGTTCAAGGGTAGCCTGGACTGCACGAGACTTTGTCTAAAAGCAACAACAACCAAACAATACGAAATAGGGTCAGTTGTGGTGGGATACACCTTTCATCCCAGGAGACAGAGGCAGGCAGATCTCTGGGTCATCATCGTGAGCTTCAGGCCAGCCAGGGCTACACAATGAAACTGTCTCAAAAATAAATCAGTAGGGGCTGGGGAGGTGGTTTGGGGATTAAAAGCACTTCAGCATTTCCAGAGGACCTAGATTTGATTCCCAGAACCCACACGGCGGCTCAAAGTCGCTTAGAACTCCAGTTCCAGGGCATCTGATGCCCTCTCCTGGTGCTCTCGGGTTCCAGGCACACACATGCTTCACATACACACATGCAGGCAGGCAAAAACACCCATACACATAAAATAAAAAGAAACAAGCCTTTAAGAAACAAATAAAAAAATTAAAGGCTGCAGACCCAAATCTGCCGTCAATTAGTCTCAGCACGGCAGTCACCTCCAAGGGAAAATAATGTGGTTTTCCACTTCAGGCATGGCTAACCCACACCCAGAGACGGTCAGGTACAGCCCTGAATGACCCACCTCTCAGTCCCTACGGAACTAGTCAGGCCTTCCCACATGAGATGCATTTGGTAGCTGCACTCAGAATGGTCACCAGAACCCAGGAGGCACCCCCCCCTCGGCTTCTTCCTGTTCTCCTGCTATTTCTAACTTTTATTTTAGACGAAAATGTCATCTTACCTCCCAAAGCGGAAAGCCCACATCACTTGATGGAAAGAGAAGGTCACTGTGTATATAAAGCCACGAAGTTCAGAAGTCTGGTCCCTAAAATTATCTTGTGTGGTCAGGTCTGCTCCAGACTCCCTTGGGGCCTCAAGTCCTTCTTGGTCATCCCAGGAGCTATTTAGGGCAGCCACAGCCACCTTTCCAAACTCACCAAAAGATGGAGCCCATGAATGTTTACCTTCCCAGTGTCAAGTCTACATCTTGGTGTTTGATTAGTTCCAGTGTGGCTGGGATTATCTAGTCCACTGGTTTCTAAACTGAGGGGTTGGAGGAGGGAAGGTGAGAAGAGTGGGAGGAAGGGAGCATGCTGGATCTGCGGGCCCACCCCTCATTCAGGAGACCGCAGGGCCACACTCCTTGCAGGTAGCCAGTTCCATTAATACTGATGGGAAGGGTCCTGGCTACCCTGAAGCTGGCACAGTCTCTCTGGGGACGGGGAGGGGCCAGGCAGGGAAAGTTCATCCCATTCTTCTAGTCCAGCATTCCAGACTGTCTGCTCCAGAGAGCCGAGTCCTGTGGCAGTTCATGAGGGCTGCCAGAATATCTATCCAAACTAGAAGGACAAAGTTTATCTGGAGACAGGTCCCTGAAGCCAGGACATTCACTTAGAAATGTCCTTTTACTCTCTCAGCCCAGGGTTTCTTGTTTTGGTGATCAGATGTGGCACTGGACCATATTTTCCTACAAGTAATTTAGGACAGATGTGTAACCTCATGATTATATGTAAGCCAAGGTTTTGCTTTTTTTTTTTTTAAAGATGTATTATGTACAGTGTTCTGCCTGCATGTATCCCGACACACCAGAAGAGGGCGCCAGATCTCATTACAGATGGTTGTGCGCCACCATGTGGTGGCTGGGAATTGAACTCAGGACCTCTGGAAGAGCAGTCAGTGTTCTTAACCACTGAGCCATCTCTCCAGTCCAAGGTTTTGCTCTTAACAGTGAGTGAAGATCTCTAGCATTACACAAATAATTATATAATTATATGCTAGATGTACATGGTGGTACATGCTTTTAATTCCAGAACTCAAGGGGCAGAGAGAAACAGGCCAATCTCTGTGAGTCTGAGGCCAGCCTGGTCTATTTTTCTATTTTGTAGAATTTCAGGCCAGCTAGAATTACATAGCAAGACTGGTTTCAATATATATATATATATATATATATATATATATATATATATATATATATATATATATATATATATATATATATCATGCTTTTCTGCTTTTTACCCTAGTATTTTGGAGGTTGAGGAAGGAGGGTTAAAATTCAAAGACTACCTGAGCTACATAGGTTGTCTTTTAAAAATCACGTATGTATGTACGTGTGTGTATCATGTATGTATGTACGTGTGTGTATCATTCTTCCTTGTCATGCCGCCTCCACTTTGATACAGGGTCTCCTTATGTAGCCCTGGCTGGCCTGAATCTCACTTTGTAGACCAGGCTAGCCTCAAACTCAAAAGATCTGTCTGCCTCTGCCTCCTAAGCCCTGGGCTTAGAGAAATGTGCTACCATGGCCTTCAGCAGTGTCTCTGTTTAAAAAACAAAAACAAACAAACAAAAACCAACACCCGACATTCCTTTAAATGGTGGCACATTCCTCTAAACCCATCGCTTAGGAGGCAGAGGCAGGTGGATTTCTGTGAGTTCAAAGCCATCCTGGTTTACAAGAGTGAATTCCAGGACAACCAGGGCTACGCAGAGAAACCATGTCTTAAAAAAACCAAACCAAAACAAACCCAAACAAACAAACAAAAACACCCAAATCCCCTGCTGGATCAGCAAGTGCTGCAGAGAGAACATGAGAAGTAGACTGACCGGAAGGGGCTTGATGCAACACTGTGAAGCTGTCCTCGCGGAGGCCTGAGGCTTTGCCGGAATGACACTGTTTTGGGGTCAGTAATGCCTTTGTTCATGGTCTGTAACTAAGCCTAAGAAACTCGCATGTACACACACACAGACATACACACACAGACACAGACACACACACACACTCACACTCACACACTTACTCACTTGTTGTGTTGAGGCTTGGGAACCAGAAAGAACATTTAGAGACAGGATGGCCAACGCTGGAAAGGAGCATGTGCAGTTACAAAGGAGAGTGGAGGCTGGAGTGTTGCTGCCACCTGCTGGCGAGGAGAGGGTATAGCAACGTGCAGTGGCTCAAGCGTTCACCAACTCCATGCATGAGGTCGTTTCGAGTCCTAAAGAGGCTCAAACCCAGGGGACAGCACTCTACCAAGTTGGCTAAGGATGTGTCACTAAATGCTTTTGGTGTGAGGAAGCTGGGCGAAGAGATGAGGTACTTGCTTCTCCCTGAAGGCTGGCATTCGCGTTTGTGAAATGGAAGGGCTGGGAAAGAACGACAAACGCTTAGGAATCAAGAGCCTCTTCCTCAGGTGAAGCATCGTCTTGGTGAAGACCCCTGCATTTAAGCTAACTCTCTGGCAGACCGTATGAAGTTCCTGTTCGCTCCAAAGCGCACAGTCGTAGGGTTTTAGGGAGGGTGAGAGCAGAAACCTTCACAGGTTCTCCAGCACCTTATGGGCTCACATCTAAGGCGGTCCCCCTGAAAGGGGCCCAACCAGAAGCTCTGCTCTGTCCATGATATTTCCTCCAAAACACCCCTGCCCCTCCTTGGGCTCTGGGAATCGTGGAGGGGAACTTCCTCTGCGAGTGGCAGAGGTCTTCCAAAGATGATGGACAAACAGAAGACAGGCCAGGGGATCGATCCCATGGGAGGGAGGACCGAGGGAAACCAAGTGGGGATGCAGAAGTGGTTAAACGTGTGGACCTGCTTATATACAGATCACGACGGGTTTTCCAGGTAACTGCAGCAACAAAGACTGCTTCTTCCTCCACGTGCAGCCAACTCCCAAGCCCCAGGACTGCCCTTGGTACAACCAAGGGTTCTGCAAGGATGGTGAGAGCCCGGCAGACAGGGATGGGATGCAGTGAGGGATGAGGGTTGCCCAGACGGGGATACTCGGCAGGCAAGGAGTACTACTCCTCACCGGGGCTTGTGCCATCTACAGGCCCCAGGGGAAAGCCTTTCTGAATTTGTCTGAGGCTTGCACGTCAGTGGAGAAATCTCCCGAGACACTGGGGAATGCAGCCTGGTGTAGGGCACAGAGGCTTCCCAGGGAGGGCTGGGGGATTCACAGCCTATCCTTCTCAATGGGTGGATGTGAGACCTTGGCTAAAAAGCCTAGCAGGCTAGGCACATGCTGAAGGCCACTTAAGTTCTACCCTTTGCCCTGCTCCCAGCCAAGCATAGAAGGTAGGGTGCCTGTGGGTCCTGGGACTTATGATCCCATGTCTTCCAGTGTGATGGGGAAAGATGGCTCCAGCATGCTCTCGCCTTTTTTGGGCTGGGGGAAGGTAAAGAAAGGGATGGAAGCCTGGGTAACATGATCTACTCCTGCTGTACCACTGAACCACATGCCCAGACCTTCCCAGAGGCAAGGTTTCTACCCCTGTCTGTCTCCTGGCTTCAGGGACATCCATGGCAGGAAGGCTTATGCACCCTCTTCCCAGTGGAAAGCCTACCGCAGCCCGTGTTCTTCCTCATGAACTATTTCATGTTTACTCCCTCCTTGGGAAGGAAGGCTCTCTTGCCATTTGTTCTTTGTCTACTAGGTCCCCTGTGTAAATACCGCCATGTTCATCAAGTCATGTGTCTCAACTACTTCACCGGCTTCTGCCCCAAGGGACCTAAGTGCCAACTTGGGCAGTAAGTATGATTCTTCCGTTCCCCAATCCACTGGAGCGCTGGGCCCTACCATCTGGATCTAGACCATCCTGGACTTTCCTTTGCCCTTAGTGGGAGATTACGTAGCTAGTGTATCCCTAGTGATTTCCATCTCTATTTTATTTTATTTTTATCTTATGAACATTAGTGTTTTGCCTGCATATATGTCTGTGTGAGGGTGTCGGGTCCCCTGGAACTGGAGTTACAGACAGTTGTGAGCTGCCATGTGGGTGCTGGGAATTGAACCCAGGTCCGCTGGAAGAGCTGTTAGTGCTCTTAACCACTGAGCCACTTCTCCAACCCCATCTACCTAGTGATTTTCATGGCACTGTTGTCCTCACCCTGGAGGTCTGGGTGCTGTTGGCTGGGTAGACTCCAGCCCTCTCTCTTAACACGTACTCACAATGGGGCAGGCATGTACCTTTCTCACAGGCTGTTCTAGAAATGAGTGGAAACATTCCTGGGCACTTTCTGAGTCCTTTGAAGCGCTGTGCAGGGCTTAGGTCGAGGACTCCTTCCCTGGGGGCTCTGGAATGGGAAGTCTGCAGCAAGCTAACAAGCAGGGCTAGAAGGCTAGAGCTGACTCTAGCACACACACTCTCTCTCCCTTGCCATCCCGTTCCTCCCTCCCTCAGTCCCAAGATGAGTCCAGTCCTGTACCCCAGTAATGTGAAGGTAAGTGTAGCCCACATAGTGTTTCCCTCTTTTGGCCCCCACACCTGTCCGGGTTTCCTGGCTCTGTGCTGTTCTCAGGAGACACCACTCTTTTGAGTCCCAGTCCTGTAAAAGGCGCATGGGGTCCTGTGTATGGGGCACCTTGTTGAAATAAGCAGGCTAGCTAAGGATAAAACAATTATATTCTATTTATTATAAGGGGAAAACTCACGAAGCAGGAAATGAGAAATCCAAGCACAGCAATGTCCCGTGGGAAAAGGCACAGAGAGTGTGCACACGGGAGGTGCACACGGTTTACCCTGGGTCCCAGCACCTGCATACAGTCGTCTGTCATTTCTGCACCCCTCCATAGGACCCCTCCATAATCTCCCCGAGGCCTTCCTTTTCTCTAGCTGGGTAATACGAGGATGGTTTCTTTCCTTTGCTTGCTGTTATGTTTTTTATTATTTATTTACTGTGTGTGTGTGTATGTGGGTATGTGCATGCCACAGTGGGTGTGTGGAAGTCAGAGGACAACAACAGGGGGCCATTGGTCTTCTCCCGCCACCTGAGTCCTGAGGACAGAGCTCAGGCCCTCAGGCTGGCTTGGCAGCAGGCACTTTTACCCACCAAGTCATCTTGCCACTGACAAAAACCAGGACTTCCAGCCCAAAGTCAGCTTTCTGAATGAAGACTAGGGCAATTCATAAATTTCCCTGGTTCCTAGGGAGATACATATTATCCCCATTGTTACCAGGCATCAGTGAGAACTCACACCAAGGGTCAGCACACTGCTGTCTGCAGGCAATGTCCTGCTCATCATATGTCCCCACCCCTACCTCAATGCTGGAAACTGGATCCAGAGTCCTAGGTGGCTAGGCCAGTGTTCTATTACTGAGCAACAGCTAACATCCCCAGCTTCCTAATGAGTGACTCCTTCCTTCCCTCCCATTTTCTCTCTTTTGAGGTTTTTGTTTTTGTTTGTTTTTTAAAGATATATTTATTTATTATGTATACAACATTCCTTCCCTGTATGCTTGCATGCCAGAAGAGGGCGCCAGATCTCATTACAGATGGCTGCGAGCCACCATGTGGGTGCTGGGAATTGAACCTAGGTCCTCTGGAAGAGCAGCCGGTGTTCTTAACCACTGAGTCATCTCTCCTGCCCCATATCTCTTTTCTTTTGTAATTACTGGGGGGCAGGTAACTTCTTCCAAAGGCAGTGTTGGATAAAAGTGTTGATAACACTGTGGAGGTGGAGGCAGAAGGTTCAGGTTCAAGGCCACCCTTGGCTAGTCTAGAATTTGAGGCTAGCCAGAGTCACATGGGACACTGTCTCAAAAATAAAGTGTGTGTGTGTATGTGTGTGTGAATATACTCAAGTCATGTCATATAAAATTCTTGAAAAACTAATTAAAAAAAATACATTGGGAACACCAAAACAAATCAATGCCAGTTCCCCATCCCAAAGCAATCTCTCATGTCAAAATACAAAAACCAGATTCCCAAACCTCAGAACCTGGGTATTTGGGTGACCGTGTCTACACCGGGAGTCTCTGCAGCAGGGGTACCTGATGGAGGTGGGTCTTGTATCTTATCTGTTGATTTCATTGGCTGAGCAATAAAGAAACTGCTGGCCCTGATAGGTTAAACGATAGGTGGGCGGAATAAACAGAATAGAATTCTGGGCGGAGGAGGAAGTGAGGTCAGACTCTGCTCTGCTTCCGGACAGACCAGACAACTCTGCTCTCTGGAGCAGAGACACCATGATGGACGGAGGCTAGAATCTTCCCGGTAAGCGCACCTTGGGGTGCTTACACACATCATTAGAAATGGGCTAGTCCAGGTGCGAGAATTAGCCTGTAAGGGCTAGAGTTCATGGGCCAAGCAGTTCTTAAATGAACACAGTTTGTGTGTTGTTATTTCGGGCATGAGCTAGCCAAGCGGCCGGGGTGTTGGGGACGCAACCCCGCCGCCGCTCTTATTTCAACAGGTACCTCCTGGCCCTCTGTCTGCAGCTTGTCAACCAGCCCGGGGATGGAACAGCTCCAGCTTCCTCTGGCAACACTCTAGCAACCCCTTCCCTGGCAAGGTTCACGGTCTACCGTCATAAGAGGCCGGCCCTGCCTCCTGCCTGCAGCTCAAGCTTCCCACCTGCCCCATAAGTAAGTGAAGGAGCCTGCAGGGCAAGGAGAGCGCTTCAGTCTCCTTAGGGCTGCAGGGGAGGTGCTGAGCATCTAGATGGAGACCATGACTCCACATCTGCAGCAGATGAGGATGCCACGCTGGGGTTCGGGGATGTGAATGGAGAGAACCGAGGGTCTGGTGGGAAGGTGCATGCCTGTAATCCCAGCATGCACCGGGCAGTCTGGAGGACTGCACCTAGTCCGAGGCTCATTTAATCTACTTAGGGAGCTCCAGGCCAGACAAGGTTATGTGCAGAGTGAGTCCCTGTCTGAAAAGAAAACTGAACTGCTGGGTGTGATGGTGTGTACCTTTGGTCCCAGCACTCTGAAAGCAGAGGCAGGGGATCTCTGTGAGTTCGAGGTCAGCCTGGTCTACAGAGTGAGTTCCAGGTAATCTAGGGCTCCATAGTAAGATCTTGTCTCAAGATAAATAAGTAGAATACAAAAAATAAATAATGCCTTTATGAGGTAGATTACTGTCTGTCCTGCACTGTGATTTTTCTCTTAAACCAATGATCAGGTGGCACACACCTTTAATCCCAGCACTTGGGAGGCAGAGGCAGGTGGATCTCTGTGAGTTCGAGGCCAGCCTGGTCTACAGAGGGAACTGAATTCCAGGACTGCCAGGGCTACACAGAGAAACCCTGTCTCAGAAAACAAAAAACAAATAAACAAAAAAGTGGAGGCAGGAGGATCAGAAGTTTAAGGTCATCCTTGGCTGTATAGAGAGGCAGCCTGGGCTACAGAAGACCTAGCTTCAAAAAGAAAAAAAAGTACAGTTACACCCGGATGCTGGGTAAGAGGGCAGAACTCTTTATTTTCTTGGATGTTTGACTTTGAAAAGCACGAACCACCTTGTCTGCAGGATGGGAGCTGAACGGGAACCTGAAGTCTCTCTTTTGGGTCCAGATTTTCCGATTATTCCCAGGCTGGTCTCAAACTATTGCACTTACTAGGTCTTCACACCTCAACTTTCTGAACCAGACTCCTGCGAGGCTGGAGAAGCCAATACATTCTTTTTTTTTGTTTGTTTGTTTGCTTGCTTTTTTTTTTTTTTTTTTTGAGACAGGGTTTCTCTGTGTAGCCCTGGTTGTCCTGGAACTCACTATGTAGACCAGGTTGGTCTCGAACTCACAAAGATCCCCCTGTCTCTGCCTCCTGGGGAACTGAGATTAAAGGCGTGAGTCACCATTGCCCAGAGCTAATGAATTCTTTAGAAAACTAGCCCATGGTTCTCCAGACAAGTGGGGACTTTTCTTTGCACAATTCATAAGAAGGCATGACCCTAACTTTCTCTCTTTTCTTCCAAACCCAGGCCACCAATGCCAGTGACGAAGGCTGTACCAGTCAGAGCCATCAAGACCCAGCCTGTAGCACAGGAACTGAAAATCCTCCTAGTAAAGGGGCTCCATGGCCTCCCCAGGGAATTCTGCACCCAGTGGTCCAGTGAGCCCCATCACCCCAGTGAGATACAGCCTACAGCATCTGGCCTATTTCCAACTACCCTGCGTGTGAACAAGCTGCCAAAAAAAAAAAAAAAAAAACAACAGGACCAGAGGTCGGCTGACTGTGGGAGGGAGGAGTTATCTGTGAACCAGTAGAGCCAAGTGCACTGAACTCAACCAGGTCAGTCAGTGTCCCATATTCAGCTCACATGCTCTTGCCGACCACTCTGGGCCAATGGTCTCAAGAGCTCCCGAAAATGGGCAATCCAATCAACCCGTGGCTTTCAGCTTCCCCGTATGGCTTGTTTAAATCTGAGAATATATTCTGTCTTACATGAAGTTGTATTAATTCCTTCTTCTTCTTTTGTTTCTATTTTTTTTTTTTAAATGCTGTGACAAAGCAGCTATCTTGGGGTTTATTTTGAGAGGACATAGTTAACCATGGCAGGAAAACCACAGTGGGAGTGTGAACTGGCTGGTTGTGTTGAATTCATTCAAGGAAGCCTAGAAACAGAAATGTTCAGCTTCCTTCTTTTTCAGATTCGGTCTGGGAATCCAGGACATGGAGAGGGTGCTACCCATGTACTGTAGCATGCTACATGGATTGCATGGATTCATGGGTTCATGGCCTGTCTTCTCCACTCAGTGAACCCCAACACCTTCCCAGACACATCCAGAGGTGTGGCTCCTAGGTATGCAGCCCAGCTGACATAGATTAACCCTCACCGGGGGATTAGGCCTTGGTATATAGAAAAGGCTTATCCTGCTGAGCTAAGGCAGTGACCAGGACAGTCTCCACCATGTCGTAGCAGACACAACAATGCCATTTATCCACTGGGAAGAAGGGGGCAGCTAAGTGGACTTTTCAGTACAGAAGAAGGCAGTCTGCAGAAGGACTAGGTGGAGCATGGCTACCTGGCCTCCTTTAGCATGATGAGGGCTTTGCTGAGGCAATGCATAACACAGGCCCAGGGGGCCAGTTTCCGTGTTCGGATACCATTTCAAACCACCCTAGGATGCTATGTGATAGCTTTTGGCCATGTAGAAAGACCGCCTAAGCTCCTCTAGCCTGCTTCCTCAAACTAGAACTCAAGCAGCCACGGCACGGGGCTGTCATACAGGTGAAATGACCCAGTACATGTGACAGAACTCTGCAGGACATGTGGTGGCATGGAGCACATGGTGACCGTTGCTGTCATGACAAGCATGTCATGACAAAGCTCTAGCATGTCAACAGTGCAGACCACATGTGACCAGCGCCTTTTACTTTCGTTTTTAATGGCTCTCAATATTAATGCCTTTCCCTTTGGGAAATTTTGTGTGAGATAAAAATATGTACAATGGGGGCTGGAGAGATGGCTCAGTGGTTAAGAGCATTGCTTGCTCTTCCAAAAGTCCTGAGTTCAATTCCCAGCAACCACATGGTGGCTCACAACCATCTGTAATGAGGACTGGTGTTCTCTTCTGGCGTGCGGGCATACACACAGACAGAATATTGTATACATAATAAATAAATAAATAAAAATTAAAAAAATATGTACAATGGTTGTTAGTATCCAGGCAAACACAAACCTGGCCCCGCCCCTTGGGGACCTGGCAGAGACAGAGTGGGCACCCTGTATGCATGGCAGGCAGTACCCTGACTCTAGGCAGGTGCAAAGGTCCTTTTAAGAGACAAGTCTCCCCTACTCCTGATCTCTTCCTGTTGCTCTAAAGAGGCAAGTAGGTCTCTGCCCCTCCCTCCCCCTCTCTCTCACTCCCCCCTCTCCCTTTCACCCTCCCTCCCTTCCTCTCTCTCTTCCCTTCCCTTTGCCCTTCTCTCAATAAACTCAAGCTCTATCTGCTTGGCCTATTTGTCTTTCATCTGCCACGGGACCTGCTAAAGGCCCCTCCCACTTCACCGTGTATTCATAACAATAGCCTCCCCTCTAAACAAAATTCTTTGGGGAAAAAGAAATCCCTGCTACCATGGAACCAGAAATTCCATCGTGCCCTGCTAATTATACCAAGAACAGGAGCGTTAGAGATTTACTAGGCGCACCTGATCGCAAGGATGAAATGCCTACAGTTCAGATCCAGAGCCTGAGGCCATTAAAGGCAAGAGTTCAGTTAATAAATACAGAGGAATCGAAATGGTGCGGTATAATGAGAAAAGAGTAAGACATCAGGGCCTTCCCTTTTAGGAGAGTTATGAGGGGAACAGGCCCATAGAGTAAGACGAGAAACTGTAATGTAGCATCTCTTCATTCCCTTGGGGGCCTGAGGAAAGTTCCTACTTGAAAAAGCAGTCCTTCTTATCTCTGGCAAGAGGAACTTGTGGTCCTTTCATTAACGCACAACTGGTGCCTACTGTCAAGTTCAAGGCTAGCTTCAACTCCAGATCTCAAGCTACACCCCAGCTCACAGGCCCTGTCTCCAGTTTAATCCTATATGCAGCTATGCAGTATACAGGGGTAACCTTTTCTCAATTAAAGGCTTCAGGCAGCCATTCCAATTCACCCTCAGATTGTGTCCATCTCTCTATGCCCCCTCTCCCGCCTCCTCACCTCCTCTTTGGAACCTGACCCCTCTGCCAAAGCTGGTCCAAGTGTGGGCTGCTGTGAAGCTTCTCTTTCCAGGTTGAGAGCTTTTAAACAATGTGTGCGTCCCTGTGGTGGTTTGAATGGGAATGGTTCCCATAGGCTTGTATATTTGAATGCTTGCTCCCCTAGTTTGTAGAAATGCTTGGGAAGGATTAGGAGGTCTGGCCTTGTTGGAGGAGGTGTGTCATTGAGTTGGGCTTTGAGGTTTCAAAAGCTTATACCATATCCAGTTAGCCCTCTCTGTCCCTCTCTCTGTCTATGGTTATCTCCAGATGTGAGCTCAACTCCTGCTTCAGCACCAGGGCTGCCTGCCTGCTGCCATGTTCCCTGCCGCTGTTGTGCCTGCGCGCATCACAGGACCCTCATATTGGATGCAAACACACTGGGGCTTATTCAAACTAGAGTGGACCATAATCCAACACACTGACACAGCAGTAGGGGGAAATGACCCTGAGGCTTCAGGGCAAGGGTTTTTTTTTCTTTAATTTTTTTTTAATATTTATTTATTATGTATACAATATTCTGTCTGTGTGTATGTCTGTAGGCCAGAAGAGGGCACCAGACCTCATTACAGATGGTTGTGAGCCACCATGTGGTTGCTGGGAATTGAACTCAGAACCTTTGGAAGAGCAGGCAATGCTCTTAACCACTGAGCCATCTCTCCAGCCCCTTTTTCTTTAATTTTTGAGACAGGGTTTCTCTGAAGTTTTTGGTACCTGTCCTGGAACTAGCGCTTGTAGACCAGGCTGGCCTCGAACTCACAGAGATCCGCCTGCCTCTGCCTCCCGAGTGCTGGGATTAAAGGCGTGCGCCACCACCGCCTGTGGCACAAGCCTTGGCGTTTCAGGATTGGATACAAGTATACAACTTTTGATTTCGTTAGTGGGGGTAGAGGGGACTTTCAAAACAGTGATTGTCAGCAGACAGAAATTTAAAAACAGCCGTTAATCAGATACCTAAAAGGACCTTCGAAGCAAGCAGATGTTGTTTGGATACCCTGGTGGGTCGCTTTGCCCAGGGCAGGCCCAGTTTATGATTGCTTATGACTTTGCTGGGCTACACTCACCCCCTAGTTAGGTCCTGTATAAAATATTCTTTCTCAAAATGGAGTTTGTTCTGTTCCTTCGCCATGATGGTCATGGACTTACCCTATATAAGCCTCTGTAAGTTGCCTTAGTCATGGTGTCTCAGCAGAGCGGTAGAGTAGGAAAGTTACAAGTCCCCATCAACCGTCCCTTCTTGGATTAGCGTTACACATCTTTTCAGGGAGAGTCAAATCTATCCCAATTTAAGCGTTCAGAAAGGAGGCTCAGGGAACCTATACCACCCGTCCCATGGTGCTGCCAACCACTTCTCTGAGGACGGAAGAGGTGAATGATCCACTCAGAGGTATTTATTTTTTAAAAATATTTTCATTATGAAGAGTGTTGACTGGTTTTTTTCATTAAGATAGCCTGTGAATAATACGATAAATTGTATTTTCCTTTCTTGATACAGGGTCTTATGTTGTGGCCCAGGCTGTCCTCAATCTCACTAAATAGCTGAGGTTGACCTTGTCTCTAACTCCCGAGTGATAACTACATATACAGCTCCACTGTATTTCTTTGTGTGGTGCTAGGGAACGGAACCCATGGCCTCTAGTGACATGCGCTCTTCCACTGAGCTACTTTAACCCTTAAAATAGCTTTTAAGACAAGTTCTCATTATGTAGATCAGACTGACCTTGAACCTGTGATTTCTTTGCCCCGATTTTTTTTGAGACAGGGTTTCCCAGTAGCTGTGGAGCCAGTTCTAGAACTCCCTTTGTAGATCAGGCTGTCCCTGCCTCCTGAGTGTGCATGTGTGTGCCAGCGAATTTGTCATTTTCTTGCCTCAACCTCCCAAGGTGTGCTTCACCGTGCCTGGATTAAGATCCAGCATTGCTTTTGTTGTTGCTGGAGAGCATACCCAGGGCCTCATTCAAGCCAGGGAAAATCTACCTCTGGGATACACCCCCAGGTCCTGTGTATGTGGCGGGGGTGGGGGTGGGGAGTGGGGGTGGGTGGTTGGGCATGCAGACCACATTTTAGTGGAGGTCAGAGGTGTGGGAGTTGCTTGTCTCCCTCTACCATATGGGTCCTGGAGAGTCAAACTCTAAATTTGTTTGTATTTTTCCTGTTATGTGTAAGACCATAAGCATGCCTAGTGCCCTTGGAGTTCAGAAAAGTGTAATTTCCTTTGGAACCAGAGTCACAGTAATGAGCTGCCATAAATACCTCCATAAAACCCAGCTGTGGGCTTAATTAGTGATTCGCGTGGGAGGGCCCAGCCTATAGTGGGTGGTGATATAAGAAATCAGACTGAGCAAGCCAATAAGCAGCTCCCCTTTCCATAGCCTCTGCATCAGCTCCTGCCTCTGTTCCTGCCCACTTCTATCGAAGATGAACAGTGTTGTGGAAGTGTGACTTACCCCCGCCTGGTGGCCCACACCTCTAACCCCGCAGTCTGCAGGTGGATCTCCGTGGGCCAGCCAGGACGACAGTGTGACCCTATGTTCAAAACGAAACACGTGCGACGACTCTACTCTTTTCTACGACCGAGCAGCTGCTGAGGTTTATAGCTCGTCTGCCCCATTTCGTCTCTTAAGCGCTAATAGAATTGTTTTTTAACAAAAGAAACAAAGAGGTGGTTTCAGCAGTTTTATTATCGGCATCCTCCCTGCCCGCAGCACAAACTTCGAGTGTTTCGTCCGCTCTGCAGCTTCTCTGTCACACCCTCCGTGGCTCTCGGATGTGCTCAGTTGGCATTACTTGCGCCAGCGCTGCAGCTCTTGGAACAAACAGAGACAAAGATGAGAACCTGGGAAGATGTGTCTTACTGGCTGTTTTTTTTTTTAAATATTTATTTATTATGTATACAATATTCTGTCGGTGTGTATGTCTGCAGGCCAGAAGAGGACACCAGACCTCATTACAGATGGTTGTGAGCCACCATGTGGTTGCTGGGAATTGAACTCAGGACCTTTGGAAGAGCAGGCAATACTCTTAACCACTGAGCCATCTCTCCAGCCCTTACTGGTTGTTTTTTATCTTTGCTTTTTAAATACTTTTGTTTCATACATTTAGGAATCTTCTTGGGCCTAAGAACATCCTGCTTCAGTCTTCGGAGATGAAAAATGTCCAGGTCAGGTGCGTGGCACCAACAGCCCTGGGGGCAGAGGTAGGACAAGGTCAACCTGGGCTAGACATTAAAACGCCACGTGACTAATACCTTTGGATTGGCTCCCTGGGAGCAAGCACTGTCTTTAGGGAGATGGGATTCTGCTTTTAGGCTTCTCGTTTGTATCGGGATCGAATGGCCCACTGCCTGCTACAAGGAGAACTTGTGTCTATGGCAGGATGCTCAGCATGCAGGTGTGCTGCAGGCCCCTTCCGCTCAGTCACCTCTCACCCTGACTCTCCAGACAGGGACTGAGTCAGTACACTGAGTTTTCATCTGAAATAGCCTAGGCTCCTGCCACCTCTTAAATTATGAAAAAATACTAAACTTTTTTGGGGGTAGTTTCCTATGAACCATGAGTTTTTTCTTTCTAAATCCGGAGTCTTTTTTTTTTTTTTTTTTTTTTTTTTTTAATCCAGGCTAGCCATGAACTCAGAATTTTGCCTGCCTTTGCCTCCCAGTGCTGGGGAGGTTTTTTTTTTTTTTTTTTGCAGTACATGTGTGCCTGTATAAGTCTGAAGAGGATGTTGGACTCCTCAGAACTGAAGTTAGGAATGTCTCTGAGCTGCCATGTAGATGCTGGGAACTGAACCTGGATCCTCTTTAAGAATGGTAAGTGTTCTAACCACTGAACCAACTCTCCAGCCTCCAGATCTGTTTAAATGAACAAAAATTATCTTGGATTAAGAGAAAAGAAATCTGGCCATTTTCCTCCTGGTCAGGACTTCGTAGGAGCACAACTGTAACTGAACAGGCAATACAGTTTGATTTTCAGAGACAGGCCACCATGTGTGCGTAGTCTAAACCAGCTCTGAACTCATTACCCGCCCACCCTAGCCTCTTGAATGATGGGATCACAGGCATGAACCACCGTGTCTGGTTCAGGGAGCTTGGTTGTGAACATTGAAGGTAGCCAGACTCAGTGGCTGGAGAGATGGCTCAGAAGCTAAAAGCACTTGCTGGATTTTCCTTAGGTCCTGGGTTAGATTCCCAGCATCTACAAGACAGCTCAAAACCATTTGTAACTCTAGTTTCAGAGGATCAGATGCCTTCTCTGGTCTCCACGGACACCAGTCATGTACTTTGTATACAGACATAGACATACTTGCAGGCAAAATACTCATACACAAAAAAAAAAAAAAAGAATTAAAATACAAAAAAGCTGGGCAGTGGTGGTGGCGGTGCACGCCTTTAATTTCAGCACTATGGAGGCAGAGGCAGGCCTGGTTTACAAAGTGAATTCCAGGACAGCCAGAGCTGTTACACAGAGAAACCCTGACTTGAAACAAAACAAAACAAGAAAAACAACAACAAAAAGATATGCAGACTCTAGCCAGGTGTGGTGGCACATACTTGCAACCCTAGCACTCACAGGCTGAGGAAGGGGGAATGAGAGCTCAGGGCAGAGGTCAGGGCTGGGGTCTGAGTCTGGGTCTAGCCTGACCTGCGCAGGGTGAACGAAAGGCTGAAGCTGCTTAAGCATCTTAAGCACATGGTCTGTTCTGTTCCTCCTGCTCTAGGTGGCAGAAAGCCCTTCTAGTCCACTGTGGAAAAGGGGTTCTCAGGCACGAAGGACGGCGCCTCCCCCTAGCGGGTAACAGTTTAAAGCAGGAAAAGCAAACCAACCCACCAACTGAAGGCCTCTGGCCCATCACAGGTATCTATCACTAATGGGCAGCAAGAGCAGCCATGTAAATATAACTCAAATCTTGCGGACCTTTAATGAAGCCCCAGAGACCCAGCGACATCAGGGCTCCCGGATACTACCACCAGAGCCCAAAGGGAGGTGACGAGTCACTTAGGCTACCTATTACGATGGCTTACTCAGACGCTTGAAGCTCCAGTTACAACACAGGATGAAGTAGCCAGCGAAGAGCATGGTGAGGTTCCCAACGCTGCTCTTCTTTATGGTGGCGTTGCACCTCACCCAGCCTGGGGGGGGGGGGGAGATCACGTGGTTAGTGGCCGGGGCATGGCCCAGTATGTGCACACCATTCAAGTCAGTCCTGCTAGACTGTGCAATGAACTCTAACTCACAGAACTTCTGGGCCTATATGAGTGTGGGCTATACAAAGTATATACATTTCCATAGCCGGCAGCAAGGTTCAGCTACGGAGGACTTGAGTAAATTCAAATCACGTGTTCCCACGTTGGGAGTTGGGCTAAACTCTGGAGCGATGCAAAGCATACACAATTGGTTAGCTGAGGTTCAGCATTGCCTAGGCTGATCACTGTGAGGAGGGGGTAGTTGGGGACAGGTGGCAGGGCTGTCTTTTAGGAAGAGTTGCTGCTCTGTTAGCTTTGGGGTTCCGAATGACACCCGACTCTGAAATGGAAACACGGAGAACGACAACCACTCCTTTCTCTTCTTGGCTTAACAACCTATAGTGGAGAAACTTCTCCACAAGCCTGGGGCCAGCGAGAGAACCCACCAGTCAGTGACAGCAACCTCACCTTTGTGCATGGCTCCCAGGAGCCTCATAAGAGGGAAGCTGGAAGTTGTGTGCGCCGGGGCTTCGGAACTCCAGCTATCAGCCGAACTTCGTCCCAACCAGGGAACTACGGTTCCAAACAGAAGTCGCTGTGACAGTCCATCTAGAATCGCCCCTTCCCACCGTGCAGCTGCGGGGCCCCATGGCTAGGCCTCAGGAAAAGCACACCCCAACAGGAGGGTCAATGAGCACCTCACTGGGATGCAGTTACACCACACACTGAAGTGAAATCCTCAGAGACCCTGTACTGTGATAGACCCATCAGCTGCCCCTGAGTCCACATGCCTGGTCGAACCACGGCTTATCATCTGCTGAGATTTTAGCAAGAAGTAGCTATTTCTACTACAGGTTGAGTATCCCAAAATGCCTGTACCAAAGAGTTTAGATTTCGGCCTGAAAACAATCTTGAACCATCTACATGTGTATGAACGATCTTAGGCCCCAAACCAGAACCAACTATGGAATCTCTCTGTTCTCTGCTCCCCTGCCCCACTGGCGACTGAGCCCAGGACCCTACACACAGTAAAAATGCATGTCTGCCTGCCCTCTACCACTGAGTTGCATCCACAGCCCCCAAATCCATCTTCGCTTCTGATGAATTTGTCCGACGAACCCTATCAGCATATTCTAAAGACTTCTTTCTAAGCATGCCTGTTTGGACTGCGACCACCTGTGTGCGGCTAGGCTTGGGATCATCTCCTTCCCAGGACCGCGGGTACCCACGTCAGCACTCAAGACGCTGTCGTTCTGGAGCACTGTGGATCCGAGCTTAGTGACGATAGTCACACATGTCCCTACTCCCTGTCGGTCATCTTGATCTGGTATGTCTGCTCTGACCCCACTGCCAGGCCTCCTCGGCTGAACCGTCCTATTTATGCTGATGTGTGACTAACAAGTAGAACCAGAAAAAAAGGCACGTGTTTCTCTTTCATGTTTTCCTCCGTGTTCAAGCCAGAAGGGGATCCCAACAGGCCGTGGTTTTCTGATCTCAGTTTGGTTTGTCAGGACAAAGGATAAATTAAGATAGATGGAGTCAGGTGTGGTGAAAGCTGCCGTGAATATAAAAATGCTCAAATGATATTACATATGGGGGCGGGGACAAAGGGCTCAGCAGTAAAGAGCACTTGCTACTCTTGCAGAGGACTCAGTTTTGGTTCCCAGCATCCCTGTAGTGACTTAAACCATTTTGAAATATGATTCCTGGCAATCAGACACCCTCTTCTGGCTTCCACGGGCAACTGTATGCGTGTGGCACATGAATTACCACACATATACATTAAAAAAAATCTTTATAAACAAAAGCATACTAGTGTCCAAGGAATCACACAGTATGTATTTGTGCAAGGTCAAAGTCTCTTAAAAACCAACAAGAAAAAGAAAAATCATGGGGCTGGAGAGATGGCTGCAGTGCTGAAGAGGACCTGGGTTCAGTTCCCAGCACCCACATCTAGTAGCCAGCAACCAGCTGTAACTCCAGTTCCAGGGTCTCTGATGCCCTCTTCTGGCCTCTACAGGCACTGCACTTGTGTGTACATTTTACCCCAATACTTTCACATACTTAAAAACAAACAAAATGAAAAAAAAAAAAAGACCGATCATAAGGCCTGGATGGAGATGTAGCTCAACTCAAAACACAACATGTACCCTCTAGAAACTGCCACTGTTGGGCCATGGTCTCAGCGGTGTTGGTGACCATGGACTTTGTTTTTCTCTGTTGTCCAAGCTGGGTTCACTCCAGGTACAGGTTCGGAGAAACATACACAAAAAAAAATCTGAGCTATGATCACGGACAGAGCGCAGAGGCCACAGTCACTGCACCCACAGGCCTTTCTTTCCTACGTGCCGCTCCGGACACTGGGCTCTTATCCCTTATAGCCTTTCCCATCCGATTTCTTTTCTTTTTCTTCAAGACTATGTAGCCCTGGCTGTCCTGGAACTCATTCTGTAGACCAGGCTGGCCTTGAACTCAAAGATCAGCCTGCCTCCGTGTCCAAGTGCCTGGAATTAAAGGCATGCGTTACCACACTCAGCTTGCCCATCCAGTTTCTGTTAGGCCTCTTCCCAGCATAGAAACGCAACTGCTGTCAGGATCAGCAGCCTGGCCCAGTCTAACCCTCAACTCTTGATGGAGAAGGGAGAAGAAACATTCCAGTTGACTCTGGACTGAGAGGTCTCTTCTGTCAGTTAAGTCAAGCGTGGGGTAGACTGTGTAGGTGTGGCTAAGTTAACTGAATGAAAACAAGGACTGTCATCCCTATTTCAAAGGTGCAGAACATTCTGGAGGGGCAGGGATGGTTCTCACAAATGAGCCTGCTTACCTTTCGAGACACTCACACCCTGGGAAGTGGCAGGGGGAGGCATCTGAGCCACTGGGTTCCAATGCTGAGGCCCCCTCGGCAACACTCCTAGACCGACGTAACCTGGATAGAGTTCTGGAAACCACTCGAGTCCCACAGACCGGGGAAAAGCCTCTGAGTCCGAAATAGCAATGTGACTGATGAGGGAGCATTTAGACACCGGGTACTGAGCTGAGTATGACGGTACCTGGTACCCTGTCTGCGGTGCATGGGGTTGGCGGAAAGACACGGGTTCCAAAACGTCCCTCTTGTTTCCCACTAATAGTGTTATGGCAGAGACTTCTGGAGGAGACTTCACAACTGGAGAGGCGAGGCACTGATGCCCTGATTCTGGTACAGAGAGAAGCTTCCTCGAAGTTCCCTCTGGTGGAGTAAGTACGTTCAAAAGTGCCAGGGCCGCCTGTGTTTTTGCCTTTGTGGGTAAAATGGGGTCCTTATTATCATGGCCTGAGCAAGCTTGTGCCTGTGCTTCCATGGCAGACATGCTGTTCTCAGGATTTCTGTTGCGCTGGCGCAACTCTGTTCCGAGGTCAAGCTCCTGGTGCTCTCTGACTAGTGTTTTACCCAGTGGAGCGGGGTGAAGGTCCAAGAGGAGTGATTCTGACTTCTTTTGGGTCTCAGCATTGCCAGGGTAGGGAGAGACTTCTGAGACGTGGTCTCCATCTTGGGAACTGCTTTCCTTGTTCAATATCAAGGGTCGGCCTCTCTGAACCCCATGGTTGCTACTCTTTGGTGAATGACAATCACTAACAGGCACGTCTATTAATTTTGCCAGATGTTTCTGTCTTTGGGGATCGACTGTGTCCAATTTCAGACTTGCAGAAGTGGCCGGTTTAGCATGATGCTGAGTTGAGGAATATTTTTTACCTTGATCAGATAAAACTGGTTCCACCGAGCCAACCAGCAATCCTTCTGTTTCTGAGGGATGACACGAACCTCCCTTGGATCCAGTCGCATCTTCGCCAAGTTCTCTCTTGGGAGAGGTGGCCTCTGATGCATGAGACTGAGGGGTTGTGACTCTCTGCAGAGTCACCTTTATCTTGGAGTGACTAAGAACTTGGAAGGGGGGCTGGTTTTGATCACTGGTTTTTCCTCCTCCCTCTGTTGTACCCGCTCTTTCCAGGACACCCGCTGTCAGTGGAAGGGTGGTAGCTGTCCATTCTGGGCTGCCCTTTTCTGAGGGGGCATTTCTTTTTGTACCCTCTGTCTCTTGCTCTCTCCTTTTAGCTCTGGTTAGGTCTTTGGTAGGCCTCGCCTCTTTTTTAGCATGTGAAAGTGAAGCTGGCTTGGACTGATAAACTTTTTGATCAGCAGATATGGGTGGTCCTATCATCTTACAGTGTGGCAAGTGGGATTTCAATCGCTTAAATGGCTTCTTACAATAAGGACACACCTCCATCCTGGGGCCAGCATCAGCCATCCTCTTTCTGGGAAAACAATGAAGAACACAGGTAATCATTTTATGCATGAATTTTAACTCCTTATTTTGTTTGCTTTTCTTGGCTCAATGGTTAAGAGCCCTGGCTGCTCTTCCAGAGAACCTGGGTTCAATTCCCAGCACCCACATGGTGGCTCACAACCATCTATAATGAGATCTGGCGCCGTCTTCTGGCGTGCAGGAGGAACACAACATAATAGATACATCTTAAAGAAAAGAGATCTTGCCAGGCGGTGGTGGCGCACGCCTTTAATCCCAGCACTTGGGAGGCAGAAGTAGGTGGATCTCTGTGATTATGAAGCCAGCCTGGTCTACAGAGCGAGTTCCAGGACAGGCTCCAAAGCTATACAGAGAAACCCTGTTTCAAAAAACAAAAACGAAACAAAAGATAGGCTCTTGTAAAGCCCAGGCTGGCCTCAGATTCACTCTGGTCTACGAAGTTCCAGGAAAGCCAGAGTTACGTAATAAGACCATCTCAAAATAAATATATAAATAAAAATAAAAAGACCCATCACCAACAAAACAAAACCAACAACAATCCCACCCCAAACAATAACCACAACAAAACTAAACCAAAAGATTTATGTCTAATAAACGAATGCTTAGCCAATGGAAAAGACATTAAAAATGTCAGCCAGAATTCAATTTTGTTATTTATGCCAAGTGGAGGTTACATAAATATAATGAAATTGTTTAAAAACCCTTAAACATTAGAAGAGGAACTCCTTAGGGCTTTTAAGAGCAGTTAAGTATTGCGGGATATTTGATCTCAGTGTGTAGCCTTGTCTGCCCTGGAACTCGCTAAGCAGACCAAGCTGGTCTTGAACTCACATAGACTGGCTTGCCTCTGCTTCCCGAGTACTGGGATTAAAGACTTGTGTTAGTATGCCTGACCTCTACAAGACCCCCATGTTTGTGGATCACTATTCACGTGTTTGGCAGAAACTTTGAACGTCAACTTCTATAAAGATTAAAACTGGAGAGCTGATGCAAAAGGTGGCCAAGTACTGACTGATTCCTATACAAATAACTGGATTATGCCCCTGGCAGATAACTGGGGATGCTTCTGAAAATCAGAGTCAAAACTTCCCCAAGTATCCCGGGCCCAGAGTACACTTATTCGAAAAAATAAAACAAAACATTCAAAATCCGAGACAAGGTCTCAAGTAGGCCAGGCTAGCTTCGTTTTACAATCGAAAATGACTTTGACCTGCCGGTCCTCCAACCTCCACCTCCCAAGGGCTAGGATGACAGGTGCGCGCCCCACACGCCCCGCTGGGACCTCGTGATTTCCCCTGATCACGCTCATCTCGCCACGAGCAAGGCGGTCCCACGCCTGCCGGCCTCCCCACACCTTTCTGCCCGGCCTCTTCCAGCAGGTGGGCGGGACCGCTCCCCGTCGGGGCTGGGACTCCGTTAGTCCCGTTCTCCTGATCTGCACTCCCGACCTACAGAAAAGGTCGTGGGAAACAGCCCAGCCCTTGGACACTCCACCGAACCGGCTCCGCACCGCTCGAGACGCAAAGTTCTACGCGGCGCTCCCTTCGAACTCGGGACTCACACCGCCTTCCAACCATCGAACCCACAGCCTGTGGCCGTCCGCGTCCGTGCCTGACGGAGCTCGCCCAGCTCTTTTCCTTTTCATTTTCCACCGCACAGAGATTTAACACAGATACACGTATCAGTTAGTGTTCCAATAATTTAATGTATTCAAATCCGGCTTGACTTTTACAGCTTGTCCCGGTTTGTTTTTGAACAGGCCGATGCCTCGGACACCTACACGGGGTCCTGGAAGTGCCCGGTCTGTTTTTCCCTCTCCGGACACGCCTCTTCCTGGGGGCGGGGTCGTGGGTGAGCGCGGCCAACGGCGTCCCCGCCACTGCGCAGCCGCAGGAGGACGGTACCACGGCGCCTGCGACATGGGGGGGCGCGGAGGAGACGCCGGAAGTCGCGGTGGTACGGGTCGGCCTGAGGGGTACTCAGCGCCCGCAGCCTCTACCCGCGCGGCGGCCAGAGCCCAGGCCCGTGGGGGTGGGCGTGGCGGTCGCCGGAACACAACCCCGTCCGTTCGCTGTAGGCGCGGGGCGGCGCCGCCGCGTCGCTCGCCTTCACCAGCGGCCATGAGCGAGCGCCTCCGCCCCAGGTGAGCTAAGGGACCCACTCCCTCTCCCCGCGGCCCCTCGGCCGAGGATCCCTGCGCGATGGAGCCGAGGGGCGCACGAAGCCGGGGTGCTGCGAGGCCCCGTCTGCGTCGCTCTGCGGTCGGAGGAGGCGGGGAGAAGGTTGCGCCGCCTCTGACACCTGGACCCTGCGGGGAGCCAGAGAGGTGACTCTCTGGAATCCAGGTCTACTCCTCCTCCGTCTTTTTCTGGTTTGCTTCGACTTCTGCCCTTTCCACTTTGGAATGAGGTTTGTTCGGTCCTATAAGACAGACGGTGGACCTAAAGCTTTCCTGTCCTAAATTTAGGCGGGCGGTGGTGGCGGCGGGGTGTGGGGGGGATGGAAGGACTAACTGAGCTTGAAGAGGCCAGCCCCCCAAGAAGGCGCCTCCGAGGGGGACGGGACGCGACGGGGCGGGGAGATGCTGGCGCCCCAAGGTCAGGGGAAAGGCGGGGGTTGGGCTTAGCCCTGCAGACGGGAGGGCTTAGGGCAGGCAGCTCGCAGCTCTGTCTCCTGAGCTGTTGTTAACCCAGAAGGGCAGATGGACCCGGGAGGGTCGTGACCCACTCTCGGTAGTGACATTAACAGGCAGCATTCTAAACTGTCTGGCTGAGGAGCCGTTTGGCTTTGAGGCGGGAGGTGGAAAACATTGCGAGTTAAAGCTCGTTTGCCTCTCCCCTGAGCGTAGCCTCAGGCCCCATGCGGCCTCCGAGAGCTTTAGGCCCCCCACGCAGCTGAGGTTTCTTTTTCCCTTCTCATTTTCGTCTTCAAGAAGGTGGGAAGAAGTAAGTTGGGATGCCCTGCCTCAGAATGAAGAGGACCCGCATTATTTCTTATTAGAAAGTCACCTCTAACGACGGAGCTCGACGACCTGTACAAGTTTTACTTTCTGGTTTTTCTCATGAAGAACAGACTCAGCGTCGTTTAATTATTTAAGTTTATCCAGATTCACATCTCTTTATTCCATAGTAGTTTCAGGTGCATCATAGCATTGCTTTTTTTATTTTCTCTTTTAAAAAATTTTATTTACTTTTAGGTGTATGGGTGTTTTGCTTGCGTGTATATACATAGACCACACGTGTCCATAGAAACCAGAGGAGGGCATCGGATATCCTGGACCTAGAGCTGCAGTTGGATGTGAGCCAACATGTGGATGCTAGGAACCAGACCTCAGTCCCCTGCACCAGCAACAACTATTTTTCAGTCTTGAGCCATCTCCCCCAAGCCCTGTATCTTATTCCATGCATTCATTGGTTGTGAACGTAATCACTGTTTTCCAAGGCTTCTCCTTGAAATAGTTATTTCTTGGGATTGAACTCACCAACATCCTGAGCATATTTGGTCCAGTGTTGAAAATCTAGAGGTCCCTAGATTGAATTGAATTGTTGATTTTATGTAGAAATTGTGGCAGAAAGTCTGTACTTGTGTGAACAAGATGTTCAAGCTAAAGTGGAAATTATAAGGTGCCTATCAAAATTATCATCTGGTCTTTGGCATTGATGCAGTACCTAAAGGTTTAATCTTACTGATTGTGCAGATAGCATGAGGTCATAATCTTGCCAATTATTAAAGATGATTTATGGTCCAGCTACAGTCACCTCTTTAGGATTAGTAAGCCTGAGCTGACTGCCATTATTTGGATTCTCTTGGAAAGTCTCCCTCACCTGACAAACCCCAGTGTTTTCTACCAGGAATAGATTTGTTTGTTTGTTTGTTTGTTTTGGTTTTTGGTTTTTTTGAGACAGGGTTTCTCTTTGGCTTTGGAGCCTGTCCTGGAACTAGCTCTTGTAGACCAGGCTGGCCTTGAACCCAGAGATCCCCCCCCCCTCTGCCTCTGCTGGGATTAAAAGCGTGCACCACCACCGCCCAGCTAGATTTTTTTTCTATAGTTCTGTAAACTAGTAATCTGAGTTTGTACTGACTGTAGATTCTTTTATATAGTGCTGTAAGCTAGTAATCTGAGTTACTGACTGTAGATTCTTTTATATATCTAATTTACAGGAGTCGTAGTGTGTTTCTGTCTTCTGGTGACTTCTTTAAAATGAGCGCTTTGGTGAGGACAGATCTTTCTTGCCTACTTTTTCTCTTCACCCATGAGTTAGCTTGGCCAGCTACAGTGTCTTTATCTCCAAGGCAGTTCCTGTCTCTGAATCTGGTCCCTCAGTTAAAAGATGAAGAGCTGAGCTCAGACTTTTTTCAGACTTTGGCAGTCGACTGTGCAGGTTGTAGAATGGTGGGCATGTGGGTGGTAAGAAAGCCTGACTTACTACACAGCCCTAATTTTTACGTATGAATCGTGGGGAGAGATGCCCCACAGCAAGAAGTAAACTCTTTTAAAGAAACACGTGACATGAGGTGTAGTTACACTTGCTTTTGATCCCAGCCAGCACTCATAAGACAGAGAATCAATCTGTATTTGAGATCAACTTGATGTCCAGGCCAGCCAGGCTACATAGTGTGAGACCTTGTCTCAAAACAAACAAACAAACAGACACACAAAACCATTTGAGAGGCAGTTTCTGTACTCTGATTCCATCTGCCTAGGTTCTCCAGAGGACCAGCAAGATAGGACAGAAGAGAAATAAGGAAAGTGATGGAGTCCACCGTCCTTGGGGTAATAGATGTCCAACAGTTTTCTTTACCTAGGTGGAAAGGAGAGAATCTGATCAATTACAGGGCGCCTTAGTAATAAGGCGATTGAAAGCTGCTTCTAGTTATCTAATAACAGCCAAGAACAACGAAAATGGAGGATTCGTAGAGCTCATTCTTAACTCATTACTATCCAAAGGAGAGGACAACTCAAAGGCCCAAGAGATGGCACTTGTACCGTGAGAAAACTGACAGCTCTCTCACATGGCTTTCTCGGGGTAGATAGATGGGAACTAGAGAGCAGCCCTCCTAGTCTCGTTACCGGGAGGAAGCATGCCCTGCTACCGATGAGGACATAATAAATAGTTTTTGGTCAGGCTCATGAAGTCGGTGGGAGTGACTCAGCAGCCCCAGCATAGCCAGCTGTCGGCACACTGATAATCGACGTGTGGGCAGTCTACTGCCTCTGAGCTTTTCTTTGTCATGACTCCCAGCAAACATTGCTTTACTTTACATCCCCAAGTAAGTTGCCTGTTTTATAACATTTTCCATAATAAATTAGTCTTTTTTTTCCCCAGTGAAGCAGGAGTTCCTGTCTGTAGTCTTTGATAAATTTTATTCTTGATTTTTTTTTTCTTTGTATATGTTTGTTTATTGGGGGGGGGGGTTCACTGTGTAGCCCTGGTTGTCCTGGAAATCGTTCTATGTGGTTAACTGTGATTGTGCATGAAGATGTTAGGGATTGTGTGCTCCCACAGTATTTATGCTGGGCATGGCTACAGCAGCAGAAGCTGCAGGGCTGCAGCCAGCCTCTCGTGAATGCGCTAGTAGCACATTGGGTTGATGTGACTCAGCCTGTGAGGAAGTTAGCTTCAGTACTGAAGGCTGGTGTAAGAGCAGCAGGGGCTGGCATTAGACACATCTTGGGATGAGTGAGTCCTGGCACTCTGAGTGGTCCAGTGAGTGCTTGGTCATAGTTGAGCAGTGAGACTGGGAAGGTAGTAGGTGGCCTGTCCGAGTCTGGGGTAGCTGTGTGAAGTAAGCTGAAGGAGGTGCTGGCTGATGACAGGGTTGGGCACAGCCTGGTTTTGTTTTGTTGGCCATTCTCTGTATACTGGTGATGAGATGCGCCTGGCACTCTGTGCTGAGTCAAAGCTCCATATGGTGATCCAGTAGAGCTTCTGTAGCGAACAGACTGCTGCTCAGTGTAAGGAGATAAGGTCTCAGGATGTGGCCAGGCTGGCCTCAAATGTGCAGTGATTGTCCTGCCTCAGCTCCCTGCTTGCTGGCATTATAGGCATAGCCACTGTGCCTGGCAGTAATTAGATTTTTTTATTTTTAAATTAATTAATTTTGCTTTTTTTTTTGAGACAGACTTAGATTGCTGACCTGGAGCTCACTGTACAGAACAGGCCTTGAACTTGCAGTGATTCTCCTGCCTCTGCTTCCTGAATTCTGGGATTAGACATGCAAGCCATCATACCCAGCAGGATGTGGATTTTAAATTTTGTTTTATTTAAATTTAAATGGCCGCCGGGCAGTGGTGGCACACGCCTTTAATCCCAGCACTTGGGAGGCGGGCAGGCGGATCTCTGTGAGTTCGAGATCAGCCTGGTCTACAAGAACGAGTTCCAGGACAGGCTCCAAAACCACAGAGAAACCCTGTCTCGAAAAAGCAAAAAAAAAAAAAAAAAAAAAAAAAAAATTAAATGGCCACGTTATTAGTGGCTGTCATTTTGGGCAGGTTATCCCAGGCAGTTGGGGCTGGAGCTCTTCCTCCTTTGATTTATTCCTGTTTTCTAGTTTGGGATGAAAATCCTTCTGATGGCCCTAATTCTTGTAGATAGTTTAAATAAACAAATATTCTCTTATACTGACTGAACGCACTTGCTGGAGAAAGATGTGATTTATTCCCCCCCTTTTACCTGGCAGTTTTAACCAGAATATTCTGTCACTGAGTGACAGTCCAGCGCAGTGATGTAACGGTGATGGTGGTGTAGCCAAGCGTTTTCAGTGATGGCTCAGAAAAGAAACTGCCCCCCCACCCCCACCCCAGCAGGGCCTTAGGACCTCTCACCTCTGCATTCTGTGTGGCAGCATGTTGTGTGTATTTCAGGACAAACAGGCAGTCAGCATCCTCACTTCAGTGCTCCGTGGGGCAGGGAGTGGAGTGGGGTTAGAGTTATAATTTTAGGATTTGTGGCAAAGGAAATTGAGTTGGTACCCTCCTGTTTCTCTGTTCCCAGCAGGTGTTTGGAAACTAGTCTTTCTCTGTAAGGCTCGGCCTCACTAGCTCTCTCTGCTTAGTGTCCAGCATTGAAATATTAGAATTCTCCCACTGGGGTGTCGTGGTTGTAGTAGAACTCTTAAAATAACTAAAGCCATTTCTGACAACTCTGAGGCTTCTCAGCTATAGTGTCCCCCCCAACCAGGAATCTAACAATTAGTCTGTGTGAATGTTCTCCAGAAATTGGGGTATAGATAACCTTTAAGTTGTTGACCCAGTTCCTGATGTATGTGCCAGGTGGGAGGCCTCCTGGAGACTTGATTTCATTCAGCCCCTGGGAAAGGGGTCAACGTGATTCTTAGATGTTTTATCTTACCTGGCAACTGCTCTCCAGCCAATTATTGGTAATAGCCCTTTTGAATAAGCCAAACATAATAATCAAAGAACAACCCCCAGACACCCACCTTGCTTCTGTGGCTTTTTCCTTTAAAAGTAGCCTGTACCAGCTCTTTGGGGTTTTTCTGGCCTCCCAAATGCTGAAAGATCCTGTCATGACAGAATTAATAAAATCCTCATGCTTTTACATCAGCTGTGGTGTGAGAGGTGGTCTCTTGGGGTGACTCCTCCTCGGTGTTTGGACTCTAGGATCCAACAGTGGTAGATTAATTTTTTTAGCCTAGAGGGTGCATTTTTGTGTGTGTTGTTGTGGTTTATAATTGAAGTATCTGCAAGCTCCCTAACTGCTTATTTTTCTTCTTTGTGTTTAAATTTTAGGAAAAGGAGAAGAAATGGCAATGATGATGACAACCACCTACCACCCCAGACCAAAAGAAGCAGTAGGAACCCCATCTTCCAGGACTCCTGGGACACAGAGGTAGGCAGAATGACCGCAGGCTCAGCTGCATGACCTGGTCTCCATTGTATAATTGGAAGAAGTTCATTTTTCCAAGAACACCTCACCTGCCTTTACTTGCTTCTTTGCATCATTATGTTAAGGCAGAGTTTTGATGAGTAGCCCTGACTAGCCTGGAACACAAACCTGGTTGGCCTCAAGTTTGTGGCTGTTCTTTCCCTTAGTGCTGGGATTGCAGTTATGTGCTGGCACACTAGGCAACCTGTATTTCTACTTTTGAATCAAAGCCTCTTTGAGGAAGATAGGGACTGACTGTCTGTCCTGCCAGGTAAGCAGTGTGCACATGTTCATTTTCACCCACCCTTACCCCATTTATTTATAATCGTTTCTTGGACTTTGGAAGCCATCTTTGAATCCTCTAATTTTACATTTCCTGGTGATTTATGGGAGGCATATTTGTTACTTGCATTCAGTAGCAGCTCTAGATAGCAGAGTGTGTACATGGACCCCTTTTTTGTCTTGGGATTAAAGGCATGCACCGCCACCGCCCAGCCACAGATCCCTTGTTACAGGGTTTTTATTTTACATTATTTTTAAAAGAAAGGCCAAAAGAGGGTACCAGATCTCATCTGTGGGCCACTATGTGGTTTCTGGGAATTGAACTCAGAACCTCTAGAACAGCCAGTGCTCTTAACCGCTGTGCCATCTCTGTGCTAGAAACTGTTCTTCCACAAGGCTGTGAGGGGAGGAGAGTGAGGTAAAGGTGGGAAGCACACTCAAAGTTTTTTGCATTTTATGTTTTCCAGAAAGAGTACTCTGCTGTGGGGGATTTTTATTTTATTTTATTTTATTTTATTTTATTTTATTTTGTGAAGTTGGGGATTGATAATAGGACTCAAGGTTAAAGTGCTGTTGGTGAATCATGCTGCCTAAACATTCTGGCTCCTAACAGTTGTCATGCTACGGTGACAGACATCTGGGTTCTTAGACACTGAACACATCCTGCTGTATTTGGTTCCATTAACAGGGTTTGGCTCATATCTAGACTCTTAGCTAATAATCCAAAGTCACCAATGGGGGTACTGACATTCATGTTTTAGAACCAGCTAATAAACAAATCTAGAGTATGTTCTTGTCATGATTAGGCTTGAGTTCTGATAACATTTCTTTTAAAATCTTAGTTTACTTTTTTCTTCTTTAAAAAAGTGTTTAGCCTGTCTGGGGAGGGGTGGGGTAGGTGGATGACATACCCTTAGTCCCAGCACTCTTGAGGCAGAAGTAGGCGGATCTTGTGAGTTCGAGAACAGCCTGGTCTACAGAGTGAATTTGAGGACAGCCAGAACTACACGGAGAAACCCTGTCTCGAAAACAAAACAAAAAAGTCTTTAGGTGAAAAGAAGTTGAGGTTTGGTTGAATGGAATGATTGAGGAAATACTGGGGGTGACAGAAACCAGAGGCCAGAGTGTGCTGTGAACATCTTAGGTCAAAAAGTAGCGGCCATGGCTTGCCACCATCCTGTCTGTGGTTTTGATGCTTTAGAACAGGCTTAAAAATGTCATCTTTTTTAACCTAAAAATTTTGTTTCCTTTTTAAAAATTAAAAAAAATCTTTACTTATCTTCATTTGTGTGTGTCCTGGAGGTGGGCACTGTGGAGGGCAGAGGATAATGATGCATAGAGGCACTGGTTCTCAAATCCTTCCACCGTGTGGGAATCAAGTTGATTGTCAGACTTGGGCAATGTCTTTGCCTGCTGAACTGCCTCACTGGACTTGATTTTGTTGTCTGTCTTCTTTTTCTTTCTCCCTCCCTCCCTCCCTCCCTCCCTCCCTCCCTCCCTTCCTTCTTTCTTTCTTTCTTCAGGGTTTCTCTGTAGCTTTGGAGTCTGTCCTGGAACTAGCTCATAGACCAGGCTGGCCTCGAACTCACAGAGATTCACCTGCCTCTGCTTCCCGAGTGTTGGGATTAAAGGCATGCGCCACCTGGCTTTTCTTTTTCTTTCTTTTTTTAATTTTTAATTTAATAATTTTTTTTGGGGGGGGGGGAGGGGTTCAAGACTGGGTTTCTCTGTGTAGCCCTGGCTGGCCTCAAACTTACAGAGATTTCCTCCTCTCCACCTTTTTGTTGTTGTTGTGTTTGGGATGAGGGTGGATAGGATCTCTCCCTGTAGCTCTTGTTAGCAGGAACTTGCTGTGTAGACAAGGCTGGCCTTAAACTTGAAGAGATTCACCTGCCTTTGCCTCCCGAATGCTGGGGTTAAAGGTGTGTGCCACCATGCCAGGCTATGTTTTAATTGTAGTTTGTAGAAAATACCCTTGACTTAGTTTCTACCATCTATGCATTGGTGTTCCAGAAGATAATAGTGGCTTGTGACTTAATCTTTGGGTCCACATATCTTTCTTGTCCAGAGAAGTTTCACTGTTGAACTAGTCTGGAATCAATAGTCTGAAGTGTGGGCTAGCTGGTCCTCATTACAGTTTAAGGCCACGGTAACAACCTTTGTCTGCACCCATTGGCAAGCTCCCTCAACTTGGTATCTTAACTATTACTTTCAGTGTTGCTTGCTGGACACAGGCTGCTGTGCTGTGCTGAGCTTACTCAGTGCTGGGGTGATGAGTGAACAACAGGTGATCCGGAGAGTCAGAGGCTGGGGTCTTCTGAAGTGAGAAGTGAAGCCCAAGTAGTGACTGACTTCCCCACTGGAATAGGTTCTTTTGTTTGTAACTCTTTTCTGATAATTGTATATAAAAGAGAAGAATAAATTATTAATATTGTCAGTTGATGTAATAAATAAACTACTGGCTTAATACAAGTGTTAGTTAACCTTCTAATTCTGAGGCTGAGTCAGCAAGATATGCTTCCTTTAGGATGAGATAGCCCATTTCCTGGGGCTGGAGAGATGGCTCATTGGTTAAGAGGACTGGTTCAATTCCTAGCACTCAACAACTGTCTGTTACTTCAGTTCAAGGGGATCCAACACCCTCACACAGATATACAGGCAAAGTGCACATAAACAACACCAATGCACATAAAAACAAAACAGTCATTTCCGGGGCTATCTTGAAATACTAAAATAGTTTTAGAGTTCTTTATCTGGTAATGTTTTTCCATTTGTGAGACATTTGTTTAAAATCACTACCTCTAATCAACTTCTAAGACTTGCTCTTTTTTGCTACACATTACAGTTGGCCGTGCAGCATTTGTCTCATGCACCTGTTCCACTGGATCAGTTGTCTAAAGCTGGAGGTGGTGGACACCTCTCGCCTTGATGTTCTGAGTGAAGGGCAGTGAGACCTGACTTGGAGAGTTGCTCTGCCAGCAGGAGCTTTGCATTGTGTGCGCTTTCTTCCTTTCATTTTAATTAAGACTTTTCCCCACTCAGGTGGAGAAATTGGGCCACAGAAAAATAGCATAGTTGATAGGAGGCAGGGAAGGGGCGTATAGCCTGGCTTTAGGGCTGCTTGCCCTCAGCTGGTGTGAGCTGCTTTCAGAAGACATGCCAGCTCAGATGGGCTTTGCTAAGTATAGCCATGAGCAGCCAGACCCTAGGCTTCACTTCAGTTACAGCAGAATTCTATCATCTGGAAAGTTTTCCCAAAGTAGATGCTATGATATGTAGTATCTAGGGAAGTAGACAAGAAAAGGTGAAGAGATGAGTTATTGTTTGAGGACTTAAAAAACTTTAACTCCAGTGACTTAGAGTTAAGGACATGTAAGCCTTAGGATTCTCCTTTACCTGGCTTTCCTTCTGTGTGCATGGTGCATGCATGTATGCAGGTCAAAGACTGTGAGATTGGGGGTGGTCTGTTCCTCTGTTGCTTTCTACCTTGTTGCTAATTTTTAAAATTATTATTATTTGTATGCAATTATATTTGTGCGGGAGTGTATGTGTGTGTGTGTGTCACACTGCATGTTTGGAGGTCAGGGAACAATGTTGTGGTTCTTTCCTTCTTCCTTTACATGGACTCTGGGGATCAAACTCAGGTGGCCAGGCTTGCACAGCAAGTTCCTTCACCCACTGAACCATCTTGTTGTCCCTCCACCTTATATTTTGAGACAAGATCTCAGTGAATCTGTAGTTTTCCATTTTGGCTAGATTGGCTAGTCAGCCAGCCTTCAAGTTCCTCCTGTCTCCAACTCCCCAGTGTAGTCCCCTGGGGTTACAGATGCATTCCTTCCACTGCCAGTTTCATATGTGGGCTCTGGGGATACAAAGTTGAGTCTTCAGACTTGCGCAGCAGGCACTTTGCCAATTGAGTAATCTCTCCAGCCCCTGCCACTATTTTTAAATTAAAGTATAGTTTGCTAATGTAAGATTAATTTTTTTTAAGCAATTCTTAATGAACCCTGATAGTTAACACATAAGCCAGGCATGGCTCTTTGCTCAGTGAGCAAGACAGGAAGTGATTTATTAACTTGTATCTTCCTTTTGAGTCCTGTATAAAGGCAGCAGAATTCTCTCTTTACTCTTTCTTTTCCTTCCCTCCCTTCCTCTTTTTTAAAGTTTACCGATTGTATGAGAGTTTTACCTGCATGTATGTACATCACATGTGGCCCTATTGCCCCTGGGATCTGAAGAGGCATTGAGTTCCTTGGAACTGGAGTTTGAGTGGTTGTGAGTTGCCGTGGAGATGCTGGGAACTGGCCCCTTTGTCCCTTGTAAGAGTAACTCAGCAATGTTATTGAGCACCTTCTAAGGCTGGTAAAAACGGACTAGATTAGGCTATGTCTGTAATCCCACTACTTGAGAGGCTGAGGTAGGAGGCTCACCATTAATTCGAGACCAACCATAGGTTCTTGAATTACCATAGTAAGTTCTAGGCCAGCCTGGGTATAATGTAAAATCCTGTCTCAAAAGCAAACAAACAAAAAAACTGTAAAGTAGCTCACAGGAGCTACTCTGCTGGTTGAGTTATAGTTGAACACATGTAGGAGTTTTCAGAGGCAGGATGAGCACTGCTGTAACTGAGGAGAAGTAGCTGTTAGCTGACAGTGGGAATGTGTATTGTGTATATTTATTCACTCATTTATTATTTACTGGAGGATTGGACCTAGAGCCTTGTGTAAGTGCCAGTCTAAGTGTTTACTGCTAAGCTACATCCCTAACCCAGTTTAGAATCATTTTTTTTGCTTGTTTTGTTTTATTTTTTATTTGTTTTATTTTAGCTCCCCCCACAGGGTTTATCTCTGGCTGTCCTGGAACTTGCTCTGTAGACCAGGCTGACCTTGAACTCCGAGATCTTCTTGCCTCTGCCTCTTGAGTGCTAGGATTAAAGGCATGCTGCACTGCTGGACTAGTATAATCTTTTAAAAAGATGTTTTCAAGTTTCAATTCATGTGTAAGAGTGTTTTATTTGCATGTTTATCTGCACTATGTGTCTGTGGAGGTCAGAAGATGATGTAGGTTTTTCAGGAACCAGAGTTACGTAAGGTTGTGAGCAACCATGTGGGTACTAGGAACTAAACCCAGGTCCTCTGCAAGAGCAGCCAGTGCTCTTCACTGCTGAGGCATTCCTTCAATTCCAAGTTGGGCATAATTTTAGAAATGTTTAATATTAAAGTGGTCATTTTAAATTTTGCTTTAAAATTAAATATACTGTCTAATTTACTATTACATTTACTAATACTACATTTACTTAGTGTGTGTGTCTAGGTCATAGGACAACTGTGGGAGTTGGTTTTCTTCACCGTGTATGAACTCTCTCAAGGTCATGTTTTGTTTTTCTGTATAGCTCAACATAGCCTTGAACTTACTTTTTGTGACCCTGCCTCCACCTCCCAGTACTGCAATTGCAGACCCAGCTAAAGCTCTTAATTTTTTTCCATCTTAAGTCTTTTTGGGGGTAGTAGGTATTTGCCAAACCCAGAGTTGTTTTAGCTGACTCTTGTGAGGAATTGGGGTAGTTTGTTTATAACCCTGTGACAAACGAGCTTTGTCTTTGTATAGCCAAGGCTGGCCTTAGACTTGGATCCTCCTGCCTCACTGTCTCTCTGTGGGATTATAGGAGTGTGCCATCACATTGCATATGAGAGTTTTTTCTTTGTAGGTTCATGTAAATTGAAAGCATTGGTGAATGTGGACATGAAGGTGAAGAGAAACTATGGCCTGAGAGACTGAAGTATTTTTCTAGATGGGTATAGCATGGCATAAGTGTGACATACTTTTAATCACAACATTCAGGAGGCAGATTCAGGCAAATTTCTGTGAAGCCAGCTTGGCCCTAAATAGTGTGTTCCAGGACAGCCTGAGCTACATAGACCATGTCTCAAAAACAAATAAACAAAAAGCCAAAAAAACCAATCAAATAAAAACTATAAAATGATCTTCCTCCAAAGAAGTCAAACTCACTATTTGCTGATGATAAGATAGTTTACTAAGTGACCCAAAAAATTCTACCAAGGAACTTCTACAGTTCATAAACGCTTCAGTAATGTAGTAGGATACAAGATTAACTCAAAAAAAAAAAAAAAAATCAGTAGCCTTCCTTTACACAGATAATAAATTGGACTGAGAAAGAAATTAGAGAAATATCACCCTTCATAATAGCCACAAATAACATAAAAAATACCTTGGAGTAATTCTAACCAAACAAGTGGAAGACCTGTATGACAAGAACTGTAAATCTTTGAAGAAAGAAATTGAAGAAGACACCAGAAAATGGAAAGATCTCCCATGCTCTTGGGTAGGTAGAACTAACATAGTAAAAATGGCAGTCTTAGCCAAAACAGTCAACTTCATATGGAAAAGCAAAAAAACCTAGAATAGCCCAAACAGTCCTGTACAATAAAGGAACTTGTGGAGGCATCACAATAGCCTGGTATTGGCATAAAAACAAACAGGAGGACCAGTGGAACCGAATCGAAGACCCGGATAATAATCCACACACCTACGACCACCTGATTTTTGACAAAGAAGCAACAAATATAAAATGGAAAAAAAGAAAGCATATTCAACAAATGCTGCTGGCATAACTGGACATCAACATGTAGAAGAATAAAAATAGATCCAGATCTATTGCCGTGCTCAAAGCTCAAGTCCAAATGGATCAAAGACCTCAACATGAAGCCAGCCACACTGAACCTCATAGAAGAGAAAGTGGGAAGTACACTTGAACACATTGGTACAGGAGACCACTTTCTAAATATAACCCCCAGTAGCAAAGACACCAAAAGAAACAGTTAATAAATGGGACCTCTGTAAACTGAGAAGCTTCTGTAAAACAAAGGATATGGTCAACAAGACAAAGCAGCACCAACAGAATGGGTAAAGATCTTCACCAACCCCACATTGGACAGAGGGCTGATCTTAAAAATATGCAAAGGACTCAAGAAATTGGTCATCAAAAGAACAAATAATCCAATAAAAAATGGGGTACAGTCCTAAACAGAGAACTCTCAACAGATGAATCTAAAATGGCTGAAAGACACTTAAGGAAATGTTCAACATTTAGTCATCAGAGAAATGCAAATAAAAACAACTCTTGAGATTCCATCTTACACCTGTAAGAATGGCCAAGATCAAAAACATTGATGACAATTTATGTTGGAGAGGATGTAAGGTAAAGGGAACACTCCTGCATTGTTGTGGTGGGAGTGCAAGCTGGTACAGCCCCTTTGGATATCAGTTTGGCGATTTCTCAGAAAATTAGGAAACAACCTTTCTCAAGACCCAGTAATACCACTTTTGGGTATACATTTAAAGGATGCTCAATGGTGCCATAAAAACATGTGTTCTACTATGTTTATAGCAGCATTGTTTGTCATAGCCAGAACCTAGAAACAACCTAAATGCTCCTCAATTGAAGAATGGATAAGGAAAATATACATTTACACAATGGAGTGCTACAGAATGAAAAAAAAAATGACATCTTGAAATTTGGGGGCAAATGGATGGATCTAGAAAACACAACATTGAGTGAGGTAATCCAGACCTAGAAAGACAAATATAGTATATACTAACTTATAAGTGACTTTTAGACATAAAACAAAGAAAAACTCGCCTATAATTCACAATCCCAGAGAACCTAAACAACAAAGAGGACCCTGAGAGAGGCATACATGGATCTAATCTACATGGGAAGTAGAAAAAGACAAGATCTCCTGAGTAAATTATGAGTATGGGGTTAATGGGAGAGGGTTGAAGGGGAGGGGAGAGGGAGGGAGGGAGTGTTGCAAGGAGAGCCAGGCCACTTGTTCTTCCTGGCTGCCTGGCTAGCTTAGCCCCGAAATAACCACACAGATACCGTATTAATTAAAACACTGCTTGGCCCATTAGCTATAGCTTCTTATTGGCTAACTCTTATATTAACTTAACCCATTTCTATTAATCTATATATCGCCTCGTGGCAGTGGCTTTCTGGGTAAAATTCCCAGCATCTGTCTTCAGCGAATCCATGGCGTCTCTCTGATTCTTTCCTACTCCCAGCACTCAGTTCTGTCTTCCCTGCCTACCTAAGTTCTGCCCTATCAACAGGCCAAGGCAGTTTCTTTATTCATTAACCAAGAAAAGTAACACACAGAGGGGACTCCCATATCAGGGGAGCAGGGGAGCAGAGAAAAAATATTTAGCTCAATAAAAACAAGTTAAAGAAAATTATTTTCCTTCTTCCCTTCCTCCCTCCTTCCTTCCATGGTAAAGGGAGGATAAAGAGTGAGTCTAGGTGATAAATACACACAAGCTTTCTGTTTCTGATTATTTTAGTTGGCATATGTTAATTATACACAATAATGGGCTTTATTATGGCCACCTTATGCATACATGTATTTTATCATATTTACTCCCTCTTTCCCCCTTTCTTCCTTTCCTTCCCAGAACCTCTGTTGAAATATGAGCAGCGGGGCTGCGTCCCCAACACCCTGGTCGCTTGGCTAGCTTATGCCCGAAATAACAACACACAAACTGTATTCATTTAAGAACTGCTTGGCCCATGGACTCTAGCCCTTACAGGCTAATTCTCACACCTGGACTAGCCCATTTCTAATGATGTGTGTAAGCACCCCAAGGTGCGCTTACCGGGAAGATTCTAGCCTATGTCCATCCTGGGTTGGAGTTGCCTGGGAGAGCTGAGCATGGCGTCTCTGCTCCAGAGAGCAGAGCTGTCGGGTCTGTCCGGGAGCAGAGCAGAGTCTGACCTCACTTCCTCTTCCGCCCAGAATTCTATTCTGTTTACTCCTCCCACCAATGCTTTAACCTATGAGGCCAAGCAGTGTGTTTATTACTTAACCAATGAAATCAACAGATTGATATATGATACTCCCACATCACTTCTCTCTGTCTTCATTTATTTTTTGATTTACTATTTTTGATGACCTACTGAGTTTCCTTAGGGTTGTTTTTAAGATTGTGGGTGAAGTTATTCTAGGAGCATATAGGCTTCTTGCAATGGATGTACCACAGAGCATGTTGAAACCTTGCCCTGCAACCATTAGCTTTCTATAGATACTCAGGGAGGAGTGAAGGTTTGTGAATCCCTTCCCCCTCTGCTACCATTGTGTGCATATAGGTCACGGGGATACTGTTCTACCTGCATGTCAAAAGAGGACGCTATATCTCATGGTTGTGAGCCACCATGTGCTGGGAGTTGAACTCAGGACCTTTGGAAGAGTAGCCAGTGCTCTTAATCACTGAGCCATCTCTCCAGCCTAATCTTTTAACTTTTAAAAATTGCATTTATTTATTTAGTATTATATTCACCCAGAACAGTGAAAAACTTGTGGAAGTTGGTTTTCTTTTTATAGTATGTGTGGGTCCCGGCTGCTGAATTCAGGTTGTTAGGCATGGCAGTAAAGTACATTTACCCCTGAGCCATCTCACTAGCCTAGGCAGGTCTGATCTTGCAAAGGTCTTGGCCAGTAAACACTGCTCCTCTGAGACAAGACCTCACAGGCGTTCTGTATCCTCTAGTCCTCCCTCTGACACCTCCATTCTTTCCTTCCCAACCTTTGATGTTAAGGAGGAGGCATTACGGAAGTCCCACCTGTGGCTGAGTATCTATCCCTTACCACTTGCCTACACTAATCTGTAGGTAGAAACACCGTGATTGAGATAGCAGTTTGATGGGCACATCATGTCCATTTAGCTTCTCTGCTGAGGCCTAGGTCCTCTCCACCCTCCAGCATGTGGACAGGTTTATGGTACCGGTTGAATCCTTCCCTTGGAATAGGTCTCACATACAACACGGGAGGTTGGTTTACCTTATGGATTCAGTGCCATAGGCACTGGCTGGTCAGTAGTGTAACACAGCTGAGAAAGACTCAGAGTGCTCCCTCAGCAGCCTGCATAGCATCCTGTCCTTTAGCAGTGTGACAAGTAGCCGGCAGGGAGGAGGCTTCCATCCTTGATGGCTTATTTCTCTCTGTCCTGTACTCAGTTTTGTTTGCATTTTGAGAGTCTTACAGCCCAGATGGCCTAGGCTGGCCCAGGCTGCTCTTCCTACCTACATCTCCAGAGTGCTGGAACTGCAGGCATACTGCCATGCCTGGCTAAGTTATGACTTTATGAAGCAGAGAGACTCCACAGTTAATATGCTTGCTTGGGCAGGTTTTGAAAGTTTAGGAGTAGAAAGCCATATTTAGAGGTGTTTAATTTCTGCTATGGTATAAAGGGGTTATCGTTTAAGCTAATGTCCCAGCCTGGTAAGAATAGAATTACAGGCAAGCCTACCCAGAGGAGCAGCATTTCTGGTGAGCAATTTGAGAAACTAAAGATGACCTTCCTTGTGTATTCATTCTGCACCGCAGACCTGCATCTTCCTGTCTGTCACACAGCTTGTCAGTGTCCCGGGGTGACTGCTGGTTTTTCTTATTTCTTTGCACCTCTCAGCTTGAACATAGATCTTCTCTGGTCTGCTACTTTGCCCCTCTTGCTTCCTAACTCACCCATCTATAGCTTCTTAGGTGCCTCTTCCTTTCCCTACCCCCAGCTGTCTTTTGTTTGCAGCCGTCTGGTGTTTTCTCAGGGACCTTCCCTCCCTCTTCTCCTTGCTGGGCTTCCTTGTTGACTAAACTTCGTGGGGGTGTGAGCAGTAGTTGATACTCAGCAAATGATTCCGGGTGTCTCCTGCTCTTATGTGCATGTCCTACCAGGGCCCTCACAGCCCCCTGTTGGGTATGACACACACCTGCAACACTTCCAGGCCCTGTGCCTGCTTCCTGCTTGGCCTATGAGGAAACATTAGTAGGCCTCTTTTCCATCTCTCCAGACCTCATCGTACACAGATCTTTGGGATCCTAACTCCCTGGGGCGGATCTGAGCATGACTTGAGTGTTTGGAACCTCTGCTTGTGCCTCAGTGGCTCTTGTAATCTGGCCATGATCTCTCTTTGTGTTCTGTTTTACCAGCTCTTGACACCGTCCAGGTGTGTCACACTGAGCCTGTCACCCTCAGGACACTCTTTTTCCATTTGTTTGTACTTTGCTGCTTGCCTTGCTTTGTCATTCCCTGCCTATTCCAAGTTTTCCTCATGGACCAGTGGAACTTACCCAGCATGCACCACTGCATTTCTTTCCCAGCAGTAGCTGTGGACTGGTTATCTGTGGATGCATTACCACCATTTTCCTCAGTTGAGCTCAGTAAATGTTTACCAACTGCTTGAGCAGCCCTGGTGACATGCACATAGCAGCCAGTGGGCATGAGAACAGCTGGTGTTCTGGCAAGTGTGCCAGAAGCCCACAAGTGACTCCAGAATGTCTGGTCAGGACAGTGCCCTTCCGGCTGCACCACCCTGCAGCAGTCATGAGGATATAATGACCGCCTGGACTCTTGACTCTCCATGGGTTTTAGTAACGGAACTCTTCAGAGTTGTCAGTGTTTCCATGAGATTATTAGCAAACAGCAGGGAACCAATTTGGGCAAAAGAATTTGGTGCCTTCAGATGCAGGTATAACAGGGATAGGATAGTTCCTCTGGACAGCATGGCAGTTTGAACTCAGAACTGTGTTCCATCACATAGGAGCATTTCCTTCCAGCCATCTGATCCTGAAAGGTAGCATCACTGACTGAGAGCAGCTTGATCAGTCTTTGCCCATTTCACTGTTTCACCTGTGGCTGAGGGAGCACAGGGCGACTGTTGGTGCTCAGAGACCGGTGAGCAGCTCATCCCAGGGGCCGGCCTGCTTGCCCTGCCCACAGGCAGCTCCTGGATGCCCTGCACCACTTGTCCCGTTCCTCCTCTTTTCTGGAGGGTGAGGGAAGGCCTTGGTGAGAGGCTCCTCTGGAGGACTCATTCCAGCCACAAGCTTCTCAGTTCTTGTGGTTAGTCATGGAAGCAGAGCAACCTTCCTAGAGTCTGACTGATATAGATCAGTAGCTTTTTTCAGTCTGTCTCAAAGTTGTAAGTAACTAAAGACCTTACTCTGTTTTGTAGTAACATTCTTTCCTTATGGTTCTCGTTCTCTCTCTCACTCTCACTTTCTCTCTCTCTCTCTTTCTCGTTCTCTCACTCACTTTCTCTCTCACACACACACACACTCATGGGGGCTTTAAAAAACGAAAGTAAACAAATAGTTAAATAGGTAAATAAGTAGTTAAATAAAATAGAAGATCCAAATTCTAAATGCCTTTTTTTGATGTGATGTACACTATACACACAGAGATGTATATATATATATGGCAAAGAAAAGTTTTTTTTAAAAAAATCAAAAATATTCTGTTAATATTTCCAGAATTTTATAGTGTGGTTTGATCATATTAACCCTCTTCCCCTGCTTCTTACTTCCCTACCTGCTCGACTTTGCGTTTTCTTTCTCTTTTAAAACACTCATTGAGTCCAATTTGTGCTGCCCTAATACTCTTGGTTTTTTTTTTTTTCTTTCTCCAAGACAGGGTTTCTCTGTATAACCCTGGCTGTCTTGGAACTAGCCAGTCCAAGAAAAAGAAACAAACAACCCAGATGATACATTATATGTAGGGTTTAGTCTGAAGAAAAAGTGACTTCTTAGATGTGTAAGTTTCTGGCATCTCTGGTAGTGCTGAGAATAATTTTGTGCATATATATGTAATGAATGTATTTCAGTTTAACTAGTTTGACCAGTTAGGTTTGTTTGTGAGACATTTTACCCATGTTACCATGAGTTGGTTTGCAAGATTTAAAAATGAACTAGGAAACAAACAAAAAAATGAACTGGAGCATTGGACATGGCGACATCTACCTATAATCTTAGCACGTGGGAGGCTGAGGAAGGCATGATACACATGCCAGGCCAGCCTGGACTACATCTGGAGGCTGCAGCTTGAGAAACCCCACCAAGACCAGCTAGTTAGAAGCATACTTTTTAAAAAAGAGCTCCTTGACCTCTTAGTGAGCTTTCATCTTTTCTGAACAGTGTAATTTTGGCTGATACAGTTTGAAATACATGCAAATTTGACACACTAAAGACTTAGTTAACTCTGGTTCTGCCTATGATTTTCAGAAAGTGCCTGTAATGAAAGACAGTAAAGAAAGCAGACTAAGAAACAGAACTTTTTGCTCCATGAGTTTCTTTCTGATCTAGGGTAGTGACCTACTTAAATATCCATGACCACAGTGTAGGTAGCCATTCTAGCCTGTTAAGGTAGCTTGGGAGAGGCCTTTGTAGAGTAAGCTTTTTGTTTTGGCATTGGCTTTAAGACTTATTTAACTCCAGCAGGGCTGTGATGGTGCATGCTTTTAAGGCCAGCACTCAGGAAGCAGAGGCAGGCAGACCTCTACGTTCAGGGCCAGTCTAATCTACTGGGGAGTTCCAGGATATCCAGGGCTACAGAGCCCTGTTTCGAAAAACAAATAGACAACAACAATAAAAAGGAAAAGAAAATTGAATACTGCTTTAATTGCACAGACACTACCTGTGAGCACTGAGTATGTGCTTGTGCTGAGTAGCTTAAATCATATGTGGGTGTCAGGTGTACCAATCGATGCTTCTAAGCAGTGCATTTTGACTGTTTCAGGTGAGTTACCTGTATGCATATTAGTACCTAGAGCTAGGACTTAATAATCACTTTGAAAATATAGATCTGGAAGCATTTATAAACCTTGTTTTTATGGGATGGAGAGATGCTCCGTGGTTAACAATGCTGGTTGTTCTTACAGAAGACCTGAGTTTAATTCTCTGCACCCATATGGTAATTGGCAACCATTTAACTCCAGATTCAGGGGAGCCAACATCTTCTAAATTCTTTGGGCACATGGTGCACATACATATATGCAAGCAAAACATTCATACACATAAAATAAATCTTAAATCCTATTTTTAATGGAAATATATAACTACAGAAAAATTGATAGAGGGGGAAAAGGTATCTATAATCCTCCCATTCTTTTTTTTTCTTTTCACATGGGAGTTTTATTGGAAGAGGAGAGAGAAGGGGCAGAAAAGGGGACAGAGAAAAAGAAGAAGAGAAGGAGGCAGAGATGGGTCCCTGGGGACAAGAGTGGCCAGAGACAGAGAGAGCACTGGGAGGTGGGCAAGGCCCACCTTTTAAAAGGAAACATAGCGAGTGTGCACAGGGAGTGCTCTTAGTCCTCCCATTCTTTTAAGATTTGTTTTATGTATTTTATGTATATGAGTGCTCTATTTGTATGTATGCCTGCATGACAGAAGAGAGCATCAGACAAAAGAAGCCATTAGATCCCATTACAGATGGTTGTGAGCCGTCATGTGGTTGCTGGGAATTGAACTCAGGTCCTGAGGAAGAGCAGCCAGTACTCCTAACCATTGAGCCATTTCTCCAGCCCCATAATTCTCCCATTCTAACGGAGTAACTACTTTGGTCTGTTTTCTTTCTAGTCTTTTCTTTCATGTATAGACTTTACGTAGCTGTAAACATATTTCAAAGCAAATACCTTTGTCAAGGGAACGTACATTAGATATATATAGCAAAGAGCCAAATTTCAAACCAGATTCTAAACCAGCTCAATTTGTACCCCTTCCTTAGGTTTTGATTCCTTCCCAGATAAAAGAGGGTATTTTTAATTCTAGTGTTGAAAGGCAGACATTTTTCAAGTGACTTGCTCTGATAAAGCCTCTGATTAGCTTCTTTAAAATAAGTAAATGTGGGCTGGAGAGAGAGCTTAGGGATTAAGAGTGCTGCCTGCCCTTCCAGAGGTCCTGAGTTCAACTCCAGCAACCACATGGTGGCTCACAACCGTCTATAATGAGATCTGATGCCCTCTTCTGGCATGCAGAACATTGTATATGTGATAAATTAATCTTTTTTTTTTTTAAAGATAAATAAATGTTAGGTCATGCTGTGAGAGGGCACAGGGGCACATACTCAGAGACACATTGTGTGTTGGCACCAAGGTGGACAGGCTAATTTTTAAGTGTGTTTTGTATTCTACTTAAGTAGTTACAGGACATTATTTTGTGTGCAGGTTGTCAGTTACCTGTGTCAGTGGTTCATTTTGTGGACAGGGCATGCCTTTTCTATCCCTGTACCCAGTAAGTAGCTGATACTTTCCTTGAATCTGAGAACTAAACACCTTTGTTTATTGGAAGTGGTGGATTGAATGAGAGGTTGAAACAAAGAAGTGAAGAAATAAGATGTAGGTGAAGGGTGTGCAGTCAAGGTCCATGTATTAGACCCAGCACTTCCTACCTGACAGGGTAGTTGTGTGTGAGAAGCCCAGTGTTGTGAGCACATGAAATAGCAGTTTCTTTGTGGTGGTTCAGTATATACTTTTTGGGGGATTTTTCCTCCTCCTGTGTCACCCGAGGAGCCCTCTTCCCATTTTCACGTCTCATATGTTGTATCACACTGTCCATCCCACATCCTTAAAATCTTTTTTCTTCTCATGACCCCTCTCTAGTTGCACATAAAGTCTGGGAGAGCTTAATATCATGCTTTCATTGTTCTTGCCGTACGACCCAGAGGACCACTCCTGGGCATCCCACCATACAGCACTTGTGCATTTGTGTGTATTGCTCTTTTCATAGCAGCAAGATGGAGTCATCTTAGGTGTCCATCAAAAGATGAGTGACTGAAAGCGCTGAACACATACACAATGGATCTTTTGTTTTTGGAGACGGTTTCTCTGTGTATCCCCAGATGTCCTGAAACTCACTCTGGAGACCATGCTGGCCTTGAACTCACAGAGAGCCACCTGCCTCTGCCTCCTGAGTTCTGGGATTAAAGGCATTTGCCTTTAATTTAAAGAAAAATCACAGTGGAATTTTCTGAGCCCTTACAAAGAAGACTCTTAACAGGGTGTCTTATTTTAAGCCCAAGTAAAGTCTTTTTTCAGGAAGACTGGCTGATATGACCCTGGCCTTTCTTTTTCTTTCAGTCTTCGAGCAGCGACAGCGGTGGGAGCAGCAGCAACAGCAGCATCAACAGCCCGGACAGGGCCAGTGGGCCAGAGAGCAGCTTGAGCCACATCATCCCTGGATCCTGCCCCAGCACCCCCCAGCCGGTGCTGCCCGAGCAGTCTGCACTGTGCCAAGGCCCTTACTTCCATATCAATCAGACCCTGAAGGAGGCCCATTTTCACAGCCTGCAGCACCGAGGCCGGCCTCTGACATGATGCTCCGGCAGTTTCTTGCCTTCTGTGAAGGGACAGCACTGTGCATATTGAATATTTCAACTTAATGATTTGTTTTTAAAAGTTGCACACAGAAAAAAAAAATGCCTGTTGGCTTTTAGTCTATATTGAGTATTGGGTCAGCAGGCAGCTGTTTACGTGGGGTTTTGCTGCATTATTGCAATTTCAGAGGGGCTTGGGAGCAATTTTTTATAGGATTCTTTTGAGAGAGGGCATCAAGTCCATGTCATGGCAGTGTTTGAGGAAGTCTCTGACTGATTTCCACATCCGTCAGACATTTACTGTATGTAAGAGCCTCTTAAAAATGTGGGATCTTCAGTTTTTTTTTTTTTTTTTTAACTCAATAAACTAGTAAAGAATATCTTAGTTTCCATGGGGGAAAAAAACCGTAAGTTTTCTCTCCAAATATAGGAAGTTTGACTCAGTCTTGCACTGATGTTAACTGCCATACTACCTCTTAGTGTGTAGGTGTCCATGGAAAATCCTTCTTGGAAGGAAACAGCCGCCTGCCCTGAAGACCTTGAGGCCAAGCACTTTCCCTGCCTGGTTGTGTCTGTTCCACATTTGTATTCCCAGGGAGGATGTCACTTGCATACCTGTTTTCTTCTAGTCTTCACTGCAGATGCTACAGAGAACCCCACAGTCTAAGAAATACCTAGTAATTGTCTTATAAATCTGCGTATTAACAGCTTAACGGATAACCCGTGCAATGCCCATAGCCAAGGCAGTGGTCGGTGCTGATGAAGCACAAGCTGCCTGTTAGCTAAAGAGTGAGGATTTAACTCATGCTTGACAGCACCCCTGCCTGCTAGGGGCCACATTCCATCATCAGAACCAGGAAGATTGGGGCAGTGTAGAAACACAAGCAGAGGCACCTCTGGGAAAGCAATGCAGTAGTATTTAATTAGAGCCTGGGCGTTGTTTCCACGCTACTTTGTCATACTAGAGAGCCAGGCAAGCTTGAATAAGGAAGATGCAGGTGAGTCGTCTTCCTCGCTGGCGAGCTGTCTGAACAAGGAGCCAGGATGTGTCGGGTCACCTGCTCTGGAGAGTGCTGGGGAGCCAACCTGCCATTAGATGAAGAGGAAGTGCCTTAAGCCTCCTGCCAGCTCCCCCTCCACTGCACCCCACTCAGGCCACACAACACAGGCAGCAGCACCGAGGAGCAGGGATGGCTCTAGTAAGAAGGGTCTGAGGGAGCTGCTGGACCAGAGCAGGCTAGACTGATACAGCTACAGTCTGAAGACGGCCCGCGCCAGGAAGAGTGGACACGCACTGCTGCTCTGAGGGCCACAGCATGGGAGGCCAGCTGTGTGACATGGGAAATAGTGTTATGAAGCCCGGAGGTCAGAAAGTTGCTTTCTTTTAGGACTGTCTTCCAGATTTTAAAACCCTGTGTTTGTTGAGGACGCAAATCTTACTGGGTTTGCTGGCAGGGAATGTGGGAAAGGAGACTTTTCTGGAATTCTATCTAACAAACAAACAGTGCTCTAAGAAAAGCTGTCAAACACACATGTACACAACACAATCCAGAAATACCCAGGAGGGCTCCGGCAGGCTTAATGGATGGCATCCTACCAAAACAAAACATGTATTAATAAAACAGTGCTCAAGAAAGCCCGCTTCCTGTTTCCCACCCAGCTAAAGGCACAGATGGGACCATCTACAAGACAAGGGTCTGCTCCCCATGCTCGGATGGCAGTGCTGGAGCCAGTCACCAGTCACTCTCCCTACCCTCCAACATGCAAGAAACCACCTCTGTCCTGTGCTGTGTGTTCTTCATGGACTCAAGCCAGTGGGCGTCTTTATGAGCTCAAGCCAGTGAAACCTTGTATTCTTGCGCCGCCATTAAAAAGCAGCCTTAGTGTATTGCCATATGGTGCCTAATTGGTTATTTCTAAAAGAGTTGGTGGGGGGTTGGAGAACCAGGAGAGCCTCTTGGCACTAACCTGGGTTTGTGTTTCGATGCCTCTGCCGGTTGTTTTTGCCTTTCTCGTGCTTGTCATGCTCAGGGGAAGCAGCCCAAACCTCAAAGAAGAAAGACGATTTCACACGGTGAACAGCCAGCCGCGGCCGGCCGCGGAGCCGCTCGAGCTACTCACCTGATCTGACTGGAGGCCAGTGGCAGGATGTTGTGGGGTTCCTGGGAGTTGAATGTGCTGCTCCGGGAGGCAAACTGTTTCTCTGTACCAGTGACCAATCCAAATAGAACCTGCAGGTCAGAAAGGGAGGGGGCCCAGTGACTCACCCCAAGAGACAGTGGCTTCCCTGTCTAGCCATCGTTTGGGAGAGTACTTTTAAGTGCTAATTTTTCAGAATTATTCCTTAATCTGCCAAGGCTGAGACGCTCAAAGCCATGGAGTTCACTTCTAAAACATTTATTGTGTATGCGCACAGCCGTCCATGTCCACAAGCACACCTGAGGTCAGAAGACAACTTTCTGGAATCAGTTTTCTTCTCACATAGGGGTCCCAGGGACTGAACTTGGTGTTGTTGGCACACAACTTACACACTGAGCCTGGTACCCATGTATTTCTTTTTGTGAGGCTGTATAAATAAACTTACCCTTACCTCCAGCATGGCTATTGAAGATCTCACCCCTGTGCCCGAAGGACTGGGGCAGACTTGCTTAGTGATTTGAACCAGATGCAGCCACTCTCCTCACTAGTCACACTAGCATGACTGTGACCCAACTTACAGAAGTCCGCTGTACCAGGCGATTAAGGTTGCTGTTGAGATGTGGTGTGAAAACATCCAGGTCAAAAGGGTCGATGAGGGCCTCTAGCCTGTCGGTCACTTTCTCAAGTCTGCGAAGAGTCACAAACCTTATTCTCCACACACTTCAGGACAGAAAACGACCTGGCAGTTCTTACTACGATACAAACCCCAGAGGTGGGTATTGTCCAGCCGAGTTGCATAGTGTCCTTAGGACAATCAGCCAGACATAATGCCTAAGTTATGTGCCTTCTGCTTACCAAACAGGTTCTGCCTGCTTCACTTGGCTGTGAAATTTATTCAGCAAGTGTTACTTAACCTACCTGTTACACAGTGACTCACTGTAAGAGAAACTAAACAATGTGCAGGATGTGGCAGGCTTTCTTGGGAGTACTTCAGGAAAGGGGCCTCAGCTTAGGCTGTTGAACACCAGCATACAGACTATTGTAAGATTGTGCCCGACCACAGCTAAGTAGTACAGGACACACAATGGGAGATGTTTCCCTGTGGTGTGGCCTCAGGGCTGCCCAACTGCTCAGCTCATGGACACCGCCACCAAGACAGGGTTTCTCTGCTTGTAGCCCTGGCTGTCCTGGAACTTGCTCTGTAGACCATGCTGGCCTCAAACTCAGAACCGCCTGTCTCTGCCTTCAAGTGCTGGGATTAAAGATGTGTGCCACCACTGCCTGGCAGCTTTTAGATATTCTACACAGTGCAAGACATAGTTTATTGCTGGCCCAGACAAAGATCTAAATCCTGGACCTCAAGTGTGGTTTCAACTGAACGCTGCCCTCTCCTGCCACTGTAAGTTGGGAAAACCCCAAGAGGAAACCTAAGTAGACTGTCCATTAATTGCATCAGGAAGAGGCTGCCTTGGAGGCGTCCAGAAGGAATAGTCACCTGGAGTCTGGCTTGCTCCGGCCACTCTTCACTTCCTCCCCCTTGCTGGTCAGAACGATGTTGAGGTAGCGCAGGTCATAGAGGAGCTGCAGGGCTCGATTCTGGGTCATTGGAAATGACCCTTCTTTCTGCAAGTGAAGGCTGGCTGGTGAGGGGCTGATTGCTTACATGGGTCTCAAAGCAGCTGCAGGTTCTGCTTGTATTACAGCTTGGTACAGTTTCAGAAGGTGCCGCTGACACCCACAGGTTCAGTATAGAACCCTGGTCTTAAAATCTCAGAGACCCAGCCCTTAAAGTCAGGCTCTGGGCTAAAGGTAGCTATCACAAAGGGGCAAGTCTTTTTGCCTGGAGATGTACGTGAGCTCTGAGGCCCAGAAGGGAAGGATGGCCCCGCCTTTAAATGTTCCCAGTGAAATAGGACAAGTCAAGGGTCAAAGACACAGGTGTAGTGGCGGCCGAGAGGCTAGGACCTCCTCCCATCCTAAAAAGAACCTCTGGTGCCACAGGTTCCTCCATCTTGCATCTTACTCAGCAGCCAGCATGGAAGGGATGGGTGTATCTCCCCATCCCTGGGGATGGGAAGCCACTCCCAGCTGGGCGGCCCATCTACTGCTATCTGATCCTGCGTACATCAAGGGTTTAAAGGCTTGCCCAGAGCCTGCATGAGCAAATGGTGGCACTGGCGCCAGAGCTGTTTTCACTGTGAAAGCTTTTACCGTGCTGTCCACCAGTCCTGACTTCAGGGTGACAGTCAACCTGCAGAGCTGAATGCCTCTCCTAACACAATGAAGCATATTTATGGGACCAGGGCCAGGGCTGGGCAATGATGCCATTCTGTGCCCCTCATACAAACTGCCCAAATCCAAGAAAAAGGTCTGCTGGTTTGGGAAAACATTGGATAGCTACCGTTATCTGTTGTTCCTCTGTGAGTTGCTCATAGGCAGCTGTGACTTGGGCCACACAGGTCTTCAGCATCTCCTGCAGGGTCACCTTGGGCAAGGCATGGCCTCCAACCCGATTAACTTCCTGGCACAAGCTAAACAGGAAGGACTGTACATACCAGGACGGCTGAAAGATAAGAACATGTTGCTAAGTGCACTCAGCAAGCCCCATGCGGTCCTCACTTAGGATACCTTGACCTCTCCAATCAAGCATCTGCCCACTGAGCGAGCGCTCAGCTGGTCCTCGGAAGGCACACATGGAAATGGCTTTCTCAAACCACCCTGCTCCCTCAGAGCAGTTGGTCCCCTTCTGCGGCCCAGGCACCCGTGACAGAGGGACGAACTCACTTGCGTAGGGAGGCGTATCTTGGACGTGACACTGCTGCCAGACTCGGTCTCCTCTTGAATTTCTAGTTCATCCCAGTTGGTGGCAGTGGCCAGGATTGAGCCAGCATCACTTAAAAGCAATGACTGAGTGAAGCCGCAGATCAGGAACTGGTGATAAAAAGAACAGACCATCAGTTCCTCGGGGCCCTCGCAGCTTCGGTTTAAAGTGGCCAGTGTGTGGGTGGCAAACAGCCAGCCCCACTGCCCTGGCAAGTCAACACCCAGCGGGAGGATGCAGTTGCTAGCCACCTTAGTAATGCCTGGTGTCACCTGGATGGAGACCACAGGGGGCTGTGGTATTGACACACAAGCAGGAAGCAGGATTCCCTGTCCAGGTTGGTAAGAGGAAAACATGCCATAAAGTCTAGGGGGAGGAACAGAAGTTTACACAGGAGCTGCCTGGCGCAGGTCATGGCAGATATGAATAAGCATTAGCTATGAATAAGTCAGCAGGACTGAGAATGGCCAGACTGGAGTAAGGCCCCAAGAAGTCCCGTCACTCCGTGTCACTCACTTTCACAAGCGCTGAGCTCCAGACCCGGTAGGCCACGACACTCTGTTGGAGCAGGATTTCCTTCACTTCCTGCCACTGGGCCTGCACGGGGGGCACCTCCTGAGCTCTCTCCTTCTCCTTCCCCTGCTGTCTCAGAGCCCTGGCCTCTCTTGCAGGTTTTTCCGAGCCCCCACCCTTTCCCACAATACACTGCTTCAAGTGAGGGCACAGTTCTCCCAGGGACTGGCAGAGTCTGGCCATGAAGAGGACTGCATGCAGTTTGCTGCCGTGAAGGATATCCTTCTGATCGCGTGTGACTTCTTCAATGGTCTGCAGCTCTGCCTGGATGCAGCCCACAATGTACTTGATGCAGGCCACAGACTGAGTCCGCAGCATGTCCTGCACAGTCCCGGCATCTGCATGTCTGTCAAAGGCAGAGTTCTTAGCCTGGTGCACGGGAGAGGGGTCCTTGGGCAGTGGTGTGTCACTGGAGGGAAGGTAGGCCAGGAGGTCGTCCAGTTTAACCTTCAGCTTAGAATCCAGGGCAGAACAGAAGCTCTGGACCCCAGGGCTGACCGCTTGGGCTTTCATGGAGAGGCCACTGTTGGCAAACTGAGGCCGGTTTGCCACGCTGACCCAGGCAGCATCAGAAGGCAGGTCGCTGGGACTCTCGGACCAGAGGAAGAGAGACATGTTCTGCTCAAAGTGGACATGCTTATTCGATGTGGAGTTGTTGCTCTCCAGTTCCTGCAAAGCTGAGACCAGAAGCTCTTTGGAGCTGCTGGAGATGGATTCAAAACCTTCTCTGGTGAGGGTCTAAAGAGGAGAGCAGAGTTTCAGTCATTACTTCATGGAACTTTACAAACGAGCTGAAATGGCAACTTATGGCAGCATCTGGAATGTTCTTTACCACACTCACAGTGAGTATTGGTGCCTGAGTGTGAAATGCCATGCAGGCTCAGGGGTTAACGGCTTGCTCTACCTTGGTGGCACTCTGGGAGGTTGTGGCTACTTTAGGAGTGGGTTTAATGAAAGCAAGGCCACCAGTGTCTCCTCAGGGTCTGTGCTGTTGTCCCTCCCACCCCATCTGCTTCCTGTTTGCCACAAGGTAAAAAGGTTCTGCTGCATGCTCTGGTCACGTGTTCTGCCTCACTGTGGGTCCAAACCAGCCAAGTCACCATGTACTGAACTCTCAAAACTCTGAGCTAAAATACATGGTTCCCCAAGGTATTTCACAGCGGTGAGGAAAAGGGCTAACGCTGTCAGCACTGTGTAGCAGAGGACAAACCATCATGGAGGGGCATCATACAGGGACCTGCCAATTCTCTTAGCTTTTAGAAAATTTAGATGTGGTAAGAAACAGGGAAAGAAGACATCCAGTACACGAGGGCATTTTCAACGTGGACAAAAGGGCACACTAGGCTTGGGCATCAGGCAGTCTAAGAGATGCTCACTGCACCTGTAACCGATCTAAGAAGAGCTGCTGCATCAGGTCCTCCCAGAACAGGAGCGGCTTCTCCAGAAGCCGCCGACACACCACCTCCCAGCTGTGGCTGGCAGACTCATTGGTGAGCAAGTCCCATACGGCATCTCGGATCCCTGCGAGACCTCTCATGCTCTTCACGTACACAAGCAGGTTGGTGATCCCATTCTTAATGTCTTCACTGCACCTGCAACAAGACCACTTCCTTGGGCTCCACTAGATTCCTGACGTCTGCATGCATGCGTGTGTGTGTGTGTGTGTGTGTGTGTGTGTGTGTGTGTGTGTGTGTATAAAGAGAGGGTTCACTATAAACTCCTGGCTGGCCTGGAACTTGCTATGTGGACAGGCCTGTTTCCTGCGCACTGAGACTGAAGGTGTGCAGTAGCATACCTGGCCTTGATTTGTGGTTTTATTTCATTAAGAAAATTCTTAAAGCTTCACCTGAAGCCTCTGGCCTGGGTCCATCTGCACATTTCTAACTGGACTGACGCTGGGGCTCTGCAGCCCTTAGCAGGCCACGTTTTATCTAGAGCCCCATGGCATGGCTCAGAACCAGCACATTAAACAAAAGCTCAGAGTAGACATAACTCAAACATAAGGAGAAAAGCTTTTACTTACTGTTTCAGAAAGATAAATTATTTTTAAAGATATTATTATTATTTTCGACAGGATTTCTCTGTGTAGCCATGGCTGTTCTGAAACGCATTGTGTAGTCCAGGCTGGCCTCAAACTCAGGGATCTGCTTGCCTCTGCCTCCCAAGTGCTGAGATTAAAGGCGTGCACCATCACTGTCTGGCAGAGATTTTATTTTTAATTATGTGTACTTGTGTGCTTGTGCAGGTACCCCCAGAGGTCAGAGGCAGCAGATCCCCTTGGAGCTGGAGTTACAGAGATGGATGTGGGCTCTGGGAACTGGGTCCACATCTTCTGGAAGAACAGCAAGCGCTCTAGACTGCTGAGCTATTTCTCTAACTCACGAAAAAATAGCTTTCTGATTCTCCCACACAGATAACTAAGAGGGTACAAGGGGAGCAGTGCACACCGAGTGGGTGGCTGACATGTGGCACGTCACCCAGGTGACTGAGAGTCTCAGTGCATGCCTCCCAAGTGTGGCCACATCAGAGGCTGCATGCAGGTCAAGCCTCGGGGATGCTCTCTGAGTGCTTACATGTCAATCCACTTCTGCAGCGTGTCCTTCAGGTACTCCTGGCTGATAGGATGAGCGAGCGTCCGTAGCTCTGGCTGGAACTCCATAATGGAGGCTGGCAGGTGTCTGAACCAGCTGCACAGCTGCATCTCCCCTTGCAGGACACCGATGCCCTTTCCTGGAGAAAAGCCAAGGGAGAAGAATCCAGGCTGTGCTTTGAACAGCGTATTAAGAACTAAACAACCAGGAGGGAAATCCTAGTCCACTGCCCTTGTGGGGCAGTCTGGATAAAGGTTAGATAAAGGAAGAATAGGAGATGTCAAGCCTTCATTGTGTGTGGCAGCTTCCCAACACTCTGCCATTCTGCTGGCTGAGAAGAATAGTACAGCCAGGAGAGAAAGGAGGGCAAAAAACGGAAGGAATGAAAGGATGCTGTACAGTCGTGCGTGGGTGTGTGTGAGCACGCATGCGCAGGTGGGATCTTGCCATGTCACTCAGACTGGTCTCCGACTCCGAGCCCTAGTGGTCTTTTTGCCTAAGGTTTCTGAGTAGCTAGGGATACAGGCACATGGCAGGCACTGAGTAGTTAGGGGCAGGGTTTCTCTGTGCAGCTCAGGCTGTCCTGGAACTCACTCTGTAGACCAGGCTGGCCTTGAACTCAAAGAGATCCTCCTGCCTCTGTCTCATGTGTGATGCCAAGTAATAGGCCTGCCACCTCCAGGTTTCAGCTTTTGGTTTAACCTCACTTCCCCAGGGAAGTCCTCTTTGGCCTTGAGAAGATCCCTCCAATGTTGCTAGGCAACCGGTACTTTGCATTTACAGCAATGATTATGCTTGGCATCAAGCAGCACCCTGCACCGCTGAAGATTCAGCATCTGCCTCTACAACTCAACTACGATGTTCGCGGAGTAGGAGACAGAATCTTCCCAGTTCACTGATTTATCCCCCAAAACCTGGCATAGGAGCTGGGACATGGGGCAGATCAGCTGGGAATAAGGAGAAAGGGTCTGAGCTCACCTGTGGGATGCTGGCTTGTGATTGTCTCCAGGGTGGAGAAGAGCAAGCCACAGGGCAGGGATGGGTCGGGCAGCACGCCTTCCGGTAGAGTGTAGAAAAGAGCATGGGCTTGGTTCAGAGTGGTAGCCAGCAGCTCCACCAAAGAGCAAATCTGGGTCTTGATGCTAGCACCTGGAAGAAGAAATCACCCTCGTTTAAACTTTCCCTTTACCGAGGCTGGACACAGGACACTGATGCCTCTGGTTGTCTCGACACATGCCGCTCCATCCCGTTAGAGAATTTTAGAGGAAAGCACACCCACCGTGGTGAGGCTGGTTCAGGAGTTTCTGAATAGTCGCCTTTCTGGCCATCAGGAAGTCTGTGAGGGCTTGGCGGGGAGAACTCTCCTCCAGGAGCATCACAGAGCAGAGGGCCTCGGCCACAGCCTGCTCTGACACATTCTGGCATCTGAGCAGCATCTTGCTTTCATGCAAAATAGTTGACCTAGGAAGACTCACAAAGATCAACAAGGAATGGCTAACATTTGGGATGACGTATCTCACCCCAAACTAGGTGAGAAAGAAGAGGGACTCCGGGACACAGTCGGGATTAAGTGAGGTCCAGACATCCTTAGAGAGCCTGCCCCCCCCCACTTACCGGAAGTGGCTGGCTGCTGCCACCTGCCGGATGAGAATGGGGAATCTCGAGAGGATGGGGCTGTATCTGGAGCTAGAGGAGTCGAGCTGGAGCAGGCTGTGCAGGTGGCAGCAGAGCAGGTAGAGCTGTGTGGCCTGGAGATGCTGAGAGGCTTCCATGGAGCTCCAGATCTTCTCGGGGATCTCGAACAGCAGCTTGATCTGGGCAGCCATACTGTAGAATTTCTCGGATGGCGGCTGCGGCTGGAGGGCAGGAGGAAAGCGAACAAAAGCATGGCTCCCTTTATACGGGCTTTAAAGCTTTTGCCAGCTGTGGTGGTGCACACCTTTAATCTCAGCACTCAGGAGGCAGAGGCAGGTGGATTTCTGTAAGTTCAAAGCCAGCCTGGTCAACACAGAATGTTCTAGGACAGCCAGGGTTAAACAGAGAAAACCTGTCTTTTTTTTTTTTTTTTTAAAATCAAGTTTCTTCAAGCTAGACTTAGTCACTCAGCCATGGGGTACTGGGGTCTGATGCAGGCCAACATCTCCCCATCTAGTTACTGGTGGCAGGAGCCCTTTATCCAAGTTCCTCCTTTGTCTGATGTCCAGCCTTCCTACTTTCTTTCCTCCCTCTTCGAGGGCACCAAAGATTTCTGTGCTCACTGTTCATCTGGCCCAGGCTTCAGGCCTCTCAGTCTGCCCGCTCACCTCACGATTCTGTCTTCGCTAGTGCCATGCGTTTGTGTGTGTGTGTGTTGGGGGCAGGGCAGGTGGATTAACTTTGGCTCTTGTGAGCTCCTCCCTATCTGCCATGAGAGGCAAGCAGGTCTTCAGACATCAAATGCTAACAGTTTGATCTTGGACTTCCCAGGACCCAATGCCGTGGGAAAATTAATTTCTATTCTTTATGAACCACACAGTGTCGAATATTTTGTTAACAGCCTAGCTGGCCGGAGACAATCTCCCAAACCTTAGTTGTCCTCACTGAGGAGGACCCACACCTAAAGCACTTCCTCCAGAACTATTATGTTAGACGGACACAATTTTGGTGATTAATCACTTTTATGCTAAAATATTTTCTGCTATTCTAAATTATTTAATTAAATAAATTGAACTTCTCATGGATTTATTTCCTTGGTTAGAATGTAAGCTGCAGGAAAAGGATTTGGGAGGCTTCTTTTTGTGATTTGAATGGGGAAAGAATTTGTGGGGCTGCCCTAGAAATGCAACAGCCATAACTATGAAAATCAATACATTTTAAAAACTAGGTTTATATATTTAAAGTTTTGGGGGTTTTTGTTTTATTTTTATTTTTTGGTTTTTCGAGACAGGGTTTCTCTGTATAGCTTTGGAGCCTGTCCTGGAACTAGTTCTTGGAGACCAGGCTGGCCTCGAACTCACAGAGATCCACCTGCCTCTGCCTTCCTGGATGCTGGGATTAAAGGCGTGCGCAAGTTAGCCAACGAAGTCTGGTCCTCTGAAGGGGGCTGTACTTAATGCATAGACTAGGGAGTGATAAGGGCCAATGTGTTTCCAACCTTCTATGTCCATTTTCATTATACTCGCCCAGTTTTTTGGTTTGGATTTTTCTGAAACCCAAGTAGCACGAGAAAGCTAGCTCTGAATGAGAGTTAGATTGTGCTTTTGTTGTTTCTTTCTTCTGGTTAGGTAAGTTCTCCCAGGTTAAAAATATTTACTCTATATGCTCTCTGTTCATGCCTAGGCCAATGGCCACGCTTAGGATGCTCTTCCCACCCCACCATTCCGCATCAGGTCTTTAATATTTCAGGGAACGGAAGACAGGATGCCCTGAATTTTCTAGACCAGCTTCGTTGCCTAAAATGCAATTGTTCGCCTATTACAAGGGGGAGGGCCTGACGGCTGAGGTTGCCCTCCCTCAATCCTCCAGGCTCGGGTACCGGGTGGGATGAGGAATGAATGACTTGATGGGAAGGTGTGAGCAAACTGGAAGAATCTGTTCCTTGACTGTCGAGAGACCCCTGGCGTTTTCAGTTCAAAGGGAAGGAGAGCACCGGGAACCCGAGGGACGCGAGGGAATCGTCCGGAAGTCCGGAAAGGCTCCTGGAGCAAAAGGCCGGTCGCCTTTTCGGGAGCGGATCAGCGTCCTGAGCAAGGCCAGCAGACGCCTCCCCGGAGCCCGGACCGGCGCGAGGGGCGGGCTCCTCCGGCGGAAGGTGAGGGGTGGGGTCCGCCGGACGCCGAGGGCGGCGCGACGTGGCGGGTTCGGGTCCCGGACTGACCTGCGGGGCCCGCGGGAGCCGGGGCGCCGCGGAGCCGGCCTGGCGGAGGCGAGCGCAGTACTGATCGGTGGCCCGCACGGCGTCCACCAGCCCCTCGGCGCAGCGGCGCATCTGGCCGATGGTGTCGGCCGCCTCGATCAGGTCGCGGTAGCGCTCGCCCACCATCTGCCGCAGCTCCTCCTTCTTGTGCTCGATCTCGGCTCGAACCTGGCGCTCCAGCCCGCGGATTTCCTCCGCTCCATGCGTCTCGAAGAGCGCGTTGGGATCGCGCAGATCCAGCCGCTTCAGAGCCGAGGAGGCGGTCGCGGCCGCCATGGTGCTGAGCCAGTGGCCACCAGGCCGCTTCCGCCTGCCGACACCGTCCCGCCCCCCCGCCATCTTGGATGAGGGCGGAAGTACTTCTGCCAGGCCGGGAGCCGGTCCGGTCCCAGGGCCTGAGCCACGGTGGCAATGTTAGCCTTGAGCGCTCGTTTTTTTTTTTTTTTTTTTTTTTTTTTTTTTTTTTTTTTAACATCAGAACCTCTCCTCTCTCCCTCCCATCTTCCTTTCCCTCCCCCTTCTCCTGTCACTCCGCGTAGGGCATGTGTGGAGGTCACAGAACAACTTGCGGGAGGCTCCCTCCTGCCTTCTGGGTCTCAGGATAGAACCTTAGACAGAGGCGGTCCGACTTGGAAGCAATAGCCTTTACCCGCTGTGCCTTCTCGCCTGCCCTGAGCACTGGTTTCCTTGGAGAAGAGAGGTTGTTAAGATCGCTGAGTTAAGCGCTGAGCTGGTACTAGCTGGTCAAAGCCTTACAGTGACCTGGAACCCCCTACGTCGCCCGCTTGCCCTTTCCTTGTGAGAAAAGAGCTTCGCAGAGCGGGTTAATCATGTCAAAGGCGCACCCGTGGCCGTGTTGCCGTCACTCTTAAGTGCACACTTGTGCCCTGGCAAGACCACGTCATCCAGGACAGGACCTTAGGACTCTTTCCTAATCCTCCGGCCTCGACAGCTGGAGATCAGCGTGACAGCTGTGGTCGACCCAGTGAACAACGTCAAGGTGTAGCTTCCTGGGTGGCCTGGCGTCTGGGTGCAGTAGCCCCAGCTCCTTCGTTATTTCAAGAACGTTGGTCAAATGCAGCTTTGTAGGAAGACTAGTTTGAGCCTGTGTTTGTGGATCGGAAAGAGCACCACGTACATTTGCTTTATTGCGGATTAGTTCTTTGGATCTTCCATTTTACTTTAATTACTGTTTAGTAGCCACAAAGCAGGTTTCCCCTGTTGCAGTCCTCCTGTGATGGAGACCGGTGGGGAGTCCATGATGCCTGAGGATAGGACACCTTACGATTGACCCAGTGAGAAATCCTGGACATTCTGGTCTGCTTCCCTTCGTTTTGGAAAAGTTTGCTGTTGAGAATCCCTACCTACGTTAAAGCAGAGAGAACAGTATTATGTATTCAGCAGTACTGTGTCGCAGCCTCTGGGTTTTCGCTCCCATTTTCCACCGTCACTATTTTGAGACAAATGTCACAGCAATAGATTGATATCTAAATAAGTGCTTTATTATGACAGTGTTCCTGCCCGATACACAGGGAATTTTATTTACCTTGGGGAGAGGTGTTATCTCAGGAAGAATTTTATTTACTTTGGGGAGGGGTGTTATCTCAGTAATCATAAGCCTCTTGGCTCTAGAGTTCCTTCTCCATCAGTGTTCCCAGTACAGCGCGCCCCCTGGTGGCGTAGCTGCGATGTGCAGTCCTTCCTACGATCTCACTCTGCAAGCTGCAGGCGGTTTGCTTCTGAGCCTGAGAATCTGTTTCCTGTGTTCGGCAAGTGCGGCTCTGTCTGGCAAGACCTTTCCCCAGGACTCCTTGTACCTATGCGCCTGCATGGGAACTGGGACCGGTTCAAAAGACAAAATTAACTGGGGATTTGGAGGCTTCGTGCTGCCAGAGTGCGGGGGTTTCATCTTGGTGGAGGCATAGGTGTCGCTTGCAGCATCTTATGAGGGGTGGCAGGGACAAGACTGCAGCCATAGCTCCCTAGGGCTGGTGCTGGTGGCGCGTGTCCTCAGGCTATGCCCCGCCCCCATCACCCTGTGGCCTGCTTTGGATTGGGAATGCTCCCCCCCCTTTTGCGCCTGCCTCCTCGACTTATTTGCCCATCCTTCCCAGCAGTTATGCAAGCTGCTTGATGTCTTATTGATGCATCCAGTTTCTCTGAAAATCAGAACCGTGGGCTGTGGCTTGTCCTGGAACCTAATACTCGTTCCTCAAGCTTCCAACTCCAAAAGAGTTGCTAAAGCCTTCTCCGCAATGAGGGGGTCGGGACTGGCTACAGACCAGTTAGTGTGGGACTTGGGGCTCTCTGTGTGAGAAGCTCCACTGCTAAGCGCGTTTTGAGATCGGGGTTCGCTTTCCCGGCCTTGGTGCCGTTTCCTTGGCTGAGTTCGCCAGACAGGCCTGAAGATGCCACTGTTGCCCCTCTTCCTGCTCAGGGCTCTTCCCAGATATCTTCTCAGCCTGGGCACTGGAAAAGCTCCCTGGGCCTTGGGAACATGTGCCTTTGGCCCTGCTTTCCAAGCCTCCAGTCTTTACCCCTGAATTCGTGGAGCAGCCTCCCTCCTTTCCTGATGTTTTCCGCCTATCAGCTAGAACTATGAAAACCAGCAACTGGGCAAAGAGTGCAGCCCAAGCAGCTAGAGCAGGCACTGTGCTGGGGATGTTGGGGACAGAGGTCACTTAAGCTAGTAGGAAGTACAAGGGTACTGATAGAGTTTTAGTTTCAGTTTATGATTGGATGCAGGGATGTGTTGAATGTGGCTTTGATTTTAATTTAATCTTTGAAACAGCTATGGGTGTGTGTACCTGTGTATGTTTGTACAGTATCTGCAGAGGCCGAAAAAGGGTGTCATATCCCCTGGAGCTGGAGTCACAGGTGCTTGTGAGCTGGGAACCAAATTCAGGTCTTCTGCAAGAGCAGCGAGCACTCTTAACCACTGGGCCATCTCTCCAGCACCTTGAGTGTGACTTCCGGTATCAGTCTTCCTTTTAGCTCAAACTTTAAGCTGTAGCACTTCAAGCAGCCAGTGTTTGACCAGTTCTGTTAGGCTCCACCCAAGTCCCTGGAATCAAACAGGCATGCTTCCGCAGTCCTCGCTGCCATTCAGAGCACCATATACTGTCCGCATATGTCATCTCTGCTTCTCATAAGGATCCTATACAGAGGTGGCATCACAGATAACTAAGGTTCTGGAGGACTAAGTAACCGCCTGAGGTCACCAAGCTGCTCGGTGGCCAAGCCTGTTGCCATGGTGTCAACTGGACACAAACCTAGAGTCACCCTGGAAGAGGGAACCTCAGTCGAAGAAGTGCCTTGATCAGATTGGCTTGTGGGCGTGTCTGTGAGGCATTTAAAAATGTCGCTAACTGATGTAGGGAGGCCCAGCTACTGTGAGTAAGGCCATCCCTGGGCAGGTGGGCTTGGGCTCTATAAGGTAAGCAAGCCAGTAAGCAGTACTCTTTCATGGTCTCTGCCTCCAGGTTCCTGCCTTGAATTCCTGACCTATCATTCCTTCCATCAGTGATGAACTGTGACCTAGAAGGTATCCGGTGAAATAATTCCCCAAGTTGCTTTTGGCCAGAATATTTTATCACAACAACAGAAAAGCAAACGGGTACATTTGTTTTTGGAGTCCCGGATCTTTTTACTGAGTCTCCTGATTAGCTTTAAAAAGGTTTCAGAATATCAAGATGGCCCAGACAGCACTGACCAACATTCACTGCAGGGGGAATCTCTGCAGTTAGGTTGACAGGCCGGGGAGCATGGTGCAGCCATGCCTGCTGGCCAAGTATCGGGACGTTAGCAGGAGGGCTGCCTTTCCAAGTTAGGGACATAATGAGCTACTCTTTCTCAAGGCCTGTCAGTGTGTACCCTTGTGTCACTGAGAACACTGAGGGGAAAGATTTGTCCTTGGCCTGTCTTGCTTGTGTGAGACAGGCTCTTGCTCTTCCTCTCAGGCTAGCCTGGACCTCAGCGTGGAGCCTGAGCTAGTCCTGAATCCGTGGCAGTACTCCTGTGTTAGCCTGCTGAGGGCTAGGGTTACCGTTCTGAGTCATCATGCCTGTGGTTTTGCTCTTGTGTTTTGGGTGTGTGGGGGAGGAAGACAGGGTTTCTCTATGTAGCTGTGGGCTGACTTTGAATTTGAGATACTCTTATATTCTTGCCTCAGCCTTGCGAATGCTTGGGTCTGTAGGCATGTGCCACCGCAATGCTTGGCCCTTGCTTACTTCAAACAAAAACACAGAACTCATTTTTTTTTTTTCCAGGACGGGGATTGTCTGTGTAGCCCTGGCTGTCCTAGAACTCAATCTGTAGACCAGGCTGGCCTTGAACTCAGAGATTCACCTGCCTCAGCTTCCCAAGTGCTGGGATTAAAGGCATGCACCACCATGCCCAACTGAAATCAACTTATTTTTATTCTATGCATATGGGTGTTTTGTCTGCATTTATGTGTACTGTGTGCATGCAATGCCCGTGGGGACCAGAAGAGGGCATCAGAACCCCTGGGAGTGGCACTATGGAGAGTTGTAAGCCACCATATAGGTTCTGGGAACAGAATTCAGGAGTTCTGGAAGAGCAGCCAGGGCTCTTCATTGCTGTACCATCTCTCCAGCTCCTCATCCTTCTTACTTTTTAATAGAAATACAGAAAACTAGCTTGAATAATGCTTAAAACAGAAGAATCTTGCTGTACTTTGGATATTGAGCATCTGCCACAGGTCCACAGGCTAGAGGTTTGGTCCATCGGGTGGTGCTTTGGGGATGTGTGGAATCTTTAAGAGGTAGGGTCTCGTGTGAGGTCAGGTCATTGAGAGTATGCCCTTGAAGGGGACTGTGTGACCTTTGCCTTCTCCTTGCTTGCTCTTTGCTTTCTGGTCATGAGGTGAGCGTCTTCACTTTCTGCTGAGTGCTCCCCCTGTGATGGGCTGACTCACTGCAAACCTGAAGCAAGGGGTCAACCAATCACTCAAACTGGGAAAAAGCAGCCCCTTTCTTTATTTAAGTTGACGGCTTCAGGCATTTTGCTACATGAACACAAGTTCCTAACACATTTACAGATACCGTGCATCTTCCTTGGGACAGTCTGGTGCCTGGGAAAGGGTCCCATACTTTTAGTCTTGTGCAAAACAACCCAGACGATACTTAGAAAATATTCCATGCTTTTAGATTGTATAACGACAAGGTGTCTACACAAAGGATGCATAGGAAAAGGCATGAAGGACTTTTAACCATGCGTTGCTGAATGGTTTCTAGACATCCATACAAGACTGGTCTCACCCAGATCCTGCTCCAACTCCTGTCTCAAACCTCCCCTTAGATGTGACATGGCTGTATTCCTGCGTGCATACACAGACCTGAAAGGCGAGCCTGTGAGCTTGGTGTGCGCCCTTGCCCTGGAGGGAGTGGTATTCACATCTCGGATACGCTCACACAGAGGATAGTCAGGGAGAGTGACAGACTTACTTGAAGTGGAAATCAGAAATTTAGCTCTGGCTAAGGGAGAGAGCAAGAAGAAGGGGAAAAAGGAAAGTGGGGGAGGTGGCATTTGAGGAAGCGGAGACTAGACCGTGTCAATAAAAGCCAGGGAGGGGTTGCATAGAAGGCTGAATCCTATACGCTTGCCCAGTGGGATTCAGATAATTGGTGTTTGCTCTTGGCCCGAGATGCCGATAGGATTAATGCTGGCTGTCTTGACATCTTATCTTTATGGCGGCATTTATCGGCCTGTGTCTGCTGGAGGTGACATTTGTGGTAGAAGGGGTGGGTGTTTGACTTGGCCGTTTGCAGATACCTGAGGGATTACCTTTCCACTAGGAGTTAGGTACGCATCTCCTCTGGTGAAGGAGACTGCGTGTCTGGGCTCCCCAGGTCCTCAGCACTCTGACTGTAAAGGGCAATTGTGAGGACCACGGTCCATGCTTCATGCTGGCTGTGCACGGCTCCTGCCATGGGGCCTCGTGGTGTGCTGGGTGCTCCAGCACTGAGCTCCTGCTTTAGCTTGTCCTCTTCTCTCTTCCACCCAGCTCTATTCCCCAGCACTAAAAGAGAAGAAGAGAACCATCAGGAATGGCCTTAGAGGCCTACCACTAAGTCTCATGTAGCCCAGGCTGGCCACAAACTTCCTTTGTAGCCAAGGATGACCCTGGACTTCTGATTCTCTTGGCTTTGCTTCTGTGCACTAGACTTACAGGCACACACCACCACACCTATTTTATGTGATGCTGGGGATTGATACAAGGGTTTAGCAGCTCCCATGGTCTCTGTGGCACAGCCACAACCACATAAAGACTAACAGTAGACAGTAGATGCTTGCCTGGGAGTGGCCATGTTCCAGTAGGTAGGGCCTGTATACCAAACCAAGCAGAGAGCCCTGGCTCAATGACCCCTGTGTGACGACCCCTGTTCTTTTCGGCTCCACTTTCTCCACTGTGAGTCAAGCCACCAGCTTCTCAGTGAAACTCGAATTACCTGGCAATTCCTCAGGTTTCTACTCCGTGCCCCGCTTGAGTTCCTGCTTCTCGATGCAAAAGCCAGCCAGATCCTTTCTGTACGCTTATTTGAATAGTTAAACCCTTGAATACCTCCTGCATGGAAGCTGGCCATCCTTTCTTTTCGGTCAGGGCTGGCTGGTGAAGACCTTCAAAGCCCCTGCGCAGCCTCACTTCTCCTTCCCTCCATCACCCGCAGCCTCCCTGGTCTTTGGTTCTTAGGAAGGAAGGCTGTCTTGCTGTTTCTCTCGCCAGGTCGTCCTAGGCTGGGGAGCCAACCTGGACCAGTGCAGGTGAAATAACAAAGGCTCACGTTGACCAAACGTCACGGTGCGAGCAACCTTACTCCGTTCTCTCATATCTGACGATGCTCCAGAGCAGGATCCTGGTTCTTATCTTTATGGAGGAGGAAATTGGGGCAGGGAGGCTTCCGATTTGCTCCCAGTCATTGAGGAAGTAGCAGAGCTGATGTGAAAGTCACCTGGCTGCCCTCTGGAACTGGTGCCGCAGCCCCCACGCTTTATTGCCTATGTATTTCCATCACAGCATTTGCTACTGTACTGAAATTGCAAGGTCATTTATCTGTGTATTTTACACACACACACACCACACGGGGGGCGGTGCAGGTGGAAGTCACAGGACAACTTGCAGGAGCTGGGGAGTTGGTTCTCTCCTTCCACCTTGTGGGGTCCAGGGATCGAACTCCGGTTCTCAGCTTGGGAACAAGCACTCCACGCACTGAGCCATCTCATAGGTTGATTTGTATATTTTGGATCAAGTGTCTCATACTACACTTGGAGCAGAGAACTGCACTGTCTTTTGTCTCCCTGAATCCCCAGCTTCTAGAACAGCCTCGGGCATATAATTGACACAGAGTGTTTGTAGAATCCATGAGTAATTTAACTTCGTCAGTAAGTAAATTCTTGGCATGCTAAAAATATATCTATGAGATATAATCACGTTGCATCTCACTCTAAAGGAGAGAGACAATTCATATTGAGTTCATTTATACTGTTTTTATGAACATTGTTTATTTTAAAATTTTTTAATCACCCCATAATGATATACATGGATGGGCTTTATTATGCCATTTTCATACATGTCAATAATCCCCTTTGATCATATTCGTCTTCCATTACCGTCTCCCCCTTCTCCATTGATCCCTTCCCTTTCCCAGTTAGTCTCCCCATGATGGAGGTGGGTCTTGTATCTTATCTGTTGATTTCATTGGTTAATAATAAAGAAACTGCCTCGGCCCTCATAGGACAGAAAATTAGGTAGGCGGAGTAGACAGAGGAGAATGCTGGGTAAAAGAAGCTGAGTGAGAGAGTCGCCATAATGCTCCCACACCATAGAGATGCAGGTTAAGATCTTCCCTGGTAAGCCAGCTCGTGGGCTATGCAGAATATTAGAAATGGGTTAGAACAATATGTAAGAGCTAGCCAATAAGAAGCTGGAACTAGCCGGGCCAGGCAGTGTTTGAAAGAATACAGTTTCCGTGTAATTATTTCGGGGCATAACCTAGCCATGCGGGCGGCCGGGTGCCGGGGACGCAGCCCCGCCGCTTCTATTTCAACATCCCCAACCATCTACTTTCAGGTCTTTGGTTCAGTGACCCAGTGAGTTTAATTATGGTTGCTCTCTCAGGAGCATGGACAACTTACCAGTGGCTACACCACTGAGGAAAACGTCTCTTCTTTCCCCAGCAACTGCCAACCGCTTAGGTCCTCAGGGACCCCTTCTTCCTTCAACATCCCCACAGAATGATGATGGAACCAATCTTGTGCCCAGTTTCTTATGTGGTGGTAATCATGGCTGCCATGAGTTCAGGAGCATGTCGGCCATGCCATGCTTGGAAGACGCTGTTTCCTGTCTCTCCACCTCTTCATCGGGCTCTTACATTCTTCCCTCTGGTCTTCCGTGACATTCTTTGAGCCTTGGAAGTGGTGGTATAGAGACATGTTGAAGGGTGAGCCTGCGGTAGTTAGTCAGTGGTGAGACCCGTTGTGAGCCTCTGCAGCAACTGCCACTCACTGAAGAAGAAAGCCTCTCGGACCGAAGCTGACGGCAGCACTAACAACGGGCTTAAATATAATTATTCAGAAGGCAAGCTGGCAGGCACACCATGCCCACCTAGCAGAAAATAGCTGTAGCTGTCTACTAGGGCCTCTGTCCTCCTCATTTTGATTAGGTTTGCATTAACGTGAGTTCATTTATATTCAAATCCAACACTGGTGTCTTCATGCCAAAGTGTGAGACATCTTTGCACTTTCTTTTTTAAAAATTTATTTATTTATTACGTATACAACATTCCTTCTATGTCTGCCTGCATGCCAGAAGAGGGCACCAGATCTCATTAAACTACTGTGAGCCACCATGTGGTTGCTGGGAATTGAACTCAGGACGTCTGGAAGAGCAGTCAGTGTTCTTAACCTCTGAGCCATCTCTCCAGCCCCATCTTTGCACTTTTGAATGTTGTGTATGGAATTATGCAGACACTGCTGCATGGGAGCCCTCTGATCTCTCATCTGGAAGTTTCTGGGCCTAGTCTGTTTACAGATGCATACTCCACAACAGCTACACTGCGTATAGTGATTTGAGTGATAAAAGTCAGCCTTGGTCTCAGGCATTTGAACATTTGGTCCCCAGTCAGTGGCACTGTTTGGGGAGGTTTATGAGGTGTGGCCTTGTTGGAGTGTGTATGTCACTGGGGGTAGATTTTGAGGTTTCAAAGCCTCGTGTCCTTTCCCATGTGTCTCTCTACTTTGTGTTTGGGGTTCAAGATGTGAGCCCTCAGCCTCCTGTTCCTGCAGCCATGTGTCCCATCCGCTGTCATGGCCGTGGGGACACTGAGAAAGACACTCAGGTCCACTGCAGGAGGGTCTTCTATAAACTGAACATTGAGGAAAACACAACCATTTGACTGAATCATGGAAGAGCCTGGGTGTTTAAACAAAATTATTAATTGGGGCTCGAGAGATGGCTCAGTGGTTAAGAACACAGAGCTTGTTTCTCAGCACCCACATAGCAGCTCACAACTGTCTATAATTACAGTTTCAGGGGAGCTGATGCCCCTTCTGACCCCCTCAGGCACCAGGCATGCACATGGTGTACATGTGTATATGCAGACAAACACTTATATACATGAAATAAAAAAATCAATTATATTGTGTTTATGCAAACTGACATGGTGTGCAATTGGAGGTCAGAGGATGACCTTGTGTAGGTGGACATTTCTGTCCTGCTGGGTCCCACAGCTGTTCAATTCCAAATAAAGACACAGAGGCTTATATTAATTATAAAGGGTTTGGCCTATTGCTCAGGGTAGTAAGGAGGAGGCCGCTCATTGGTTCCTGGCCACTTAATCCTGATATAACCACACAGTTACTGTATTAATGAAATCACTGCTTAGCCCATTAGCTTTAGCTTCTTATTGGCCAACTCTTACATCTGAATTTCACCCATTTCTAGTAATCTGTGTATTGCCATGTGGCTGTGGCTTACCAGGTAAAGTTTTGTCCGGCTCCAGCGGGTCTACATGGCTTCTCTCTGACTCTGCCATTCTTTCTCCCAGCATTCAGTTTAGTTTTCCCTGCCTACCTAAGTTCTGTCAATAGGGCCAAGGCAGTTTCTTTATTCATTAACCAATAAAAGCAACACATAGACAGGACCTCTCACATCAGCTCATGGTTTTTACTAACTAGCTTTTGCAACTTATTAACCCATAATTTTTACTAATGTTTAGCCATGTGACTTGGTATCTTTTCTCAGTAAGGTATTCTCATCTTGCATCCTCTGTGTCTGGCTTGTGACTGTGTCTCTGCCTTTCCTCTTCCCAGAATTCTCCTAGTCTGGTCGCTGCACCTATACTTCCTGCCCTGGCTACTTGCCAATCATCATTTTATTAGACCAATACAAGTAATAAATCTTTCCAGTGTAGAAGAGCATTATCCCACAGCAACCTTGTGGAGTTGCTTCTTTCCTTCCATTTTAGCATGGGTCCCAGGGATTACACTCAAGTCATCCCCTTGCACAGAAAGCGCTTTGCCCACTGAACCATCCCACCACCCCCTTGCCTTCCCTTTCGACTGTGCTTTTGGTACAGATGCAGGCAGCAGTCTCCTGCATTTGGACACTCATGTACCAAAGCTCCATTTTCCCAAGGGAGATAGATACAAGCAAGATTAGAATTGAGTCCTTGGGCGCTGCCCACTTCAAACGCCTTTTGAGAAGCTAGAAGTCCCATCCTTCATCTCTGTTGGAGCCCACAGGTCCTGGGGTTATTTTTGGAACACTCTTTAGGATCTGGAGCACTGTCATGTTAGAAAGCCTACTGGTGCTTGTCTCTTGCTCTGAGTGTTGATTTCATTATCATTATCTGTGCGGGGTGATGGTGCATACGCGTGTGTAAAACTATGTGTGAGCACTCTCATGGGGTCATGTAGGGAAGCCAGAGGTCAATGTCAAGTGTCTTCCTCAGTTGTTCTCCATCCTGTTTTTTGAGACAGGGTCTCTCTTGCTGAACCCAAAGCTCACCAATTCACCTGACCTGGCTAGGTGGTTGAGCTCGTGGGATCTCTGCCTGTCTCTATTCCCAGCACTGGGCTTACAGACATGCCCCATGGTGCCCTGCTTCTATATGGGCTCTAGGAAACCAAACACAGGTCCCCATGCTTGCATAGCAAGCAGTTTACCTACTGAACCATCTCCCTAGCTCCCGAAGTATTTACTTTGTAATTGATCTTGTCAGTTTAGTTATCTTATCGTTTGCTGTGCTGGGGACCAAGCCCAAGGCTTCGGGCATGCTGGGGAAATGCTCTCTGTCACTGAGCTATAGCCCCAGCCTCTCTTGGTGGAGATTGTGCACCTGCCATCCGAACAGAGCACCGGGAGACAAATGAGAGGATGTTCTATGCCTTCTGTGTGTGCCTTTCCCCTGCTTCACCGTCTCAGTTGCCCACTGAGCCAATCGAGCCCAGCCAGCAAAGGGAGATCAAAGGAATCTACTGTGATTTCAATGGCCCTTAGACTGTAGCACTTCCTCAGGGCCTCTCGTGACATCGTTCCTCCTTCGCTCTTCTGCTTCAGGGTTGGCTGACCTTGTCTCCAGGCCCATCCCTTGCCAACTTCCTTACTGCCCCCCATTCCTCTGCACGTGGTTTCTTTATGGCATGCATTTCTCTGTTTCTACTGGGCCATATGTTTCTATTGTACCCGTGACTGATGCAGGAAATGACAGACCTGAGACAAAGGTGCTTCTCTTTCGGCTTAGCACAAGACCTAGGCTGGGCATGATTCCACAGTGGAGGAGATGAAGCCCTTGTGGTTCTTCCTGGGGACCTGGGCTCAGCTCCCAGGACCCTCACATCCACCTATAACTCTTCTTCCAGGGGATCTGATACCCTCTTCTGGCCTCTTCGGGCACCAGGCACACACACTGGTATAATACATACATGCAAGCAAAACACCGACACACACAAAAAATAGAAGTAAAGACCAAGGCAGTGGGGCTGTATTGTGTTTAATTAAAGATGTGATGATACCCATCTGTACCTATGTAAAGCCCGTCTCTAGTGCAGGCTCTCAGGGATGCAAGGTTGCTTACACTCGGGAAGATGCTCAGCCATTTCCAGAGGCAAGTGGGGACAGAGGATCATGCCCATAGCAGCCCTAGTGGGCAGGCTTCAGTCTGGTGGAGAACGCCATTTCTTCTGAAAATGCCATATAAGCAGCACATTGGGAAATGTTTAAGAAGTAAGTCACCGGAAAAAAAAAAGAGAAATGTTTGCCTTTCATTTTCTGGTATTAGTGGTTGTCCAGCTACTTTAACAGCAAACATGGAGGCCAGTGTATCTCTCCAAGTGAAGCCGACAATGACAGGAAGGAAGGAAAGATGGTTCTAGGTTCTCCATTGAAACCTGACAGATGAGCAAGAAAACCAGCATTGACAATCATAAGGATATATTGTAGGAACAGAAAGAAGTCTAGTGATGGCTGGGGGAGAGTTTTGTCGACACATGTATGGAAGCCACCACTTATGTACTTGAAGCTGTTGCTGCAGTCTGGACTGCCAAAGACTTCCCTGGGTACCCTGGGTTATCTTGCATCCACGGGGCATGGGAGGAGAAGGGAGACCCCATTCAGCCCTGTTGAAATAGGAGCGGTGGGGCTGCGTCCCCAGCACCCCGGCCGCTTGGCTAGCTCATGCCCGAAATAACAACACAAACTGTATTCATTTAAAGAACTGCTTGACCCATTTCTATCTAGCCTCTTCTAGGCTAACTCTCGCACCTGGACTAGCCCATTTCTAGTAATGTTTGTAAGCACCCCAAGGTGCGCTTACCGGGAAGATTCTAGCCTACTCGGAGGAGCTTCATTGCGTGCATCTGCCCGGGAGAGCTGAGCATGGCGTCTCTGCTCCAGCAGAGCTGTCGGGTCTCTCTGGAAGCAGGGCAGAGTCTGACCTCACTTCCTCTTCCTCCCAGCATCCTATTCTGTTTATTCCACCCACCTATGTTCTAAGCTATGAGGCCAAGCAGTTGTTTTATTATAATTAACCAGTTACCTTCCCCCATCACAGCCCAAAGGCAGCATGACCCTCACGCCTCAGAAAAAGACACGAAACATTGTCTGCACCTCTCAAGACCCAGAAAAGGCTATGCAGCATCCGTGTGTGCTATAAGAATGTTCAGTCTTGGTACTGGCATAAAAACAGACAGGAGAACCTATGGAACCAAATAGAAGACCCGGATATTGATCCACACCCCTACAACCACCTGATTTTTGACAAAGAAGCAAAAAAAAAAAATCAAATGGAAAAAAGAAAGTATATTTAAAAAATGGTGCTGGCATAACTGGATATCAACATGTAGAAAAATAAAAATAGACCCATATCTATCATGCACAAAACTCAAGTCCAAATGGATCAAAGACCTCAACGTAAAGCCAGCCACACTGAACCTCATAGGAGAGAAAGTGGGAAGTACATTTGAATGCATTGGCACAGGAGACCACTTCCTAAGTATAACCCCAATAGCATAAACACTAAGAAAAACAATTAATAAATGGAACCTCCTGAAACTGAAAAGCTTCTGTAAAGCAAAGGACACAGTGAACAAGACAAAATGACAGCCTACAAAATAGGAAAAGATCTTCACTAACCCCACATCAGACAGAGGCCTGATCTCCAAAATATACAAAGAACTCAAGAAATTGGTCATCAAAAATCAAATAATCCAACAAAAAAGTACAGATCTAAATAGAACTCTCAACAGAAGAAACTAAAATGGCTGAAAGACACTTAAAGAGATGCTCAACATCCTTAGTTATCAGAGTTGCAGATCAAAACAACTTTGAGATTCCATCTTACACCTGTAAGAATGGCCAAGATAAAAAATACTGATGACAATTTATGCTGGAGAGGATGTGGGGTAAAGGGAACACTTCTGCATTGCTGGTGAGAGTGCAAGCTGGTACAGCCCCTTTGGATATCAGTGTGGCGATTTCTCAGAAAATTAGGAAACAACTTACCTAAAGACTCAGCAAAACCACTTTTGGGTATATATCCAAAGGATGCTCCATTGTGCCACAAAGACATGTGCTCAACTATGTTCATAGCAACATTGTTTATCATAGCCAGAACCTGGAAACAACCTCGACCAAAGAATGGATAAGGAAAATGTGGTACATTCATAAAATGGAGTACTACACAGCAGAAAAAATAACATCTTGAAATTTGCAGGCAAATGGATGGATCTAGAAAACATCATTTTGAGTGAGGTAACCCAGACCCAGAAAGACAATTATCATATGTACTCACTCATAAGTGGTTTTTAAACATAAAGCAAAGAAAACCAGCCTACAAATCACAATCCCAGAGAACCTAGACAACAATGAGGACTCTGAAAGAGACATACATGGATCTCATCTACATGGAAAGTAGAAAAAGACAAAAATCTACCGAGTAAATTGAGAGCATGGGGACCTTGGGGGAGGGGTGAAGGGGGAGGGGAGAGGCAGGGAGGGGGGCAGAGAAAAATGTAGAGCTCAATAAAAATCAATTAAAAAAAAAGAATATTCAGTCTCCTTTGACAGTGACCAGTCTCCTTTGTAAAAGGCTGCCATTATTTCTTGGTGACAGCCAGAGAGTGATGGATTAGAAACGAGGAAGCATGCTGAGAAACACATACAGCATGAGTTCAATGCACTGTAAGCAAGTTTTAAACGTGAGCTCATATGCTCTGTTTTGTGTGTCTGTGTGTTGGGTGTATATATGTGCATGTAGGTATGTGTGCATGTGTGTGGAGGCTAGAGGTATAGCTATGTCGTGTATGTTACTCTTCACTTTTTAAACAATGTTAAGTGTACGAATGTTCTTTTGGCATATATCTATGTAGACTCTGTGTGTGTGTGTGTGTGTGTGTGTGTGTGTGTGTGTGTGTGTGGTGCCTGTGGAGGCCAGAGAGGGTGCTAGGTCTATTGCAAGTGGAGTCATAGATGGTTACGAGCCTCTTTGTGGATACTGGGAATTGAACCCTGGTCCTGCGGAAGTTCTTAGTGTTCTTAGCCACTGAGCCATCTCTCCAGCTCTCCTCTGCCTTGTGTTTTGAGATAGCAGCTCTCATGGAATCTATAGCTCATCAATTGGCTGGACCAGCTATGGGATCCCGTGGGCTCCTCTTGTCTGCACCTCTCCAACACCAGGATTGTAGGCTTGTATCACAGCTTCAGGCTTTCATGCGGACGCTGGGGATTGGAACTTTGATTCCACGCTTTCACGCAGGCACGTTACTGACTGAGCCATCTCCCCGGCCCCTGCTGCTCTTTGATAATGGGATATTCCCAGTGTATTGGAGACCTGAGAGGGAGGGAGGCTTCCAGTCTTTGGGAGCAGTTGAACTGTCCCTTGTTTTTGGCAGCTCATCAGACGGAGTGATTTGGCTCCTGGGGCTTCACTGGCTGGCTGAGCTGGCTCCTGTCCTCTTCTCTGTTGGAACAGATGGGAGCCCACTCTTCATTAGCTGTCGTGCTAAGGGTCTTTTCCTCTTGCTCAGCTCTGCATTAAACTCCCCATGTCAGTGTCATTTAAAGACCAACAGGAGGAAGAGATGGAGGAAGGGGGATCCTGGCACCGAACCGTCAGCTCACAGGGAGTCAGAGTCTCTTGGCTTGTACCCTCGAAATCACTCCCCAGCCCTGCGAGACGGACATGGAGTTCTACTCCATTAAGGGAAAATTTAAAAATACGTTAATTTTAATTAATTTTTTAATTGTGTGTATGTGGGTGTTTTGCCTGCATGTATGTTATGACTGTGCATCGTGTGCTTGCAGTGCCCGTGTAGGCCTGAAGAGGACATCCTATGCCCTGGGGCTATAGTTACGGACAGTTGTGAGCCACCATGTGGCTGCTGGAATTGATCCCGGGTCCTCTGCAACAGCAGCCAGTGCACTTCACTGCTGAGCCATCTCTCGAGCATGAGCTTTTTTTTTTAACATAAATTTTTACTTCTAGAGAACACTTTCATGTTTTGTTAATTTTAAGACAGATATTATGTAGCTCAGGCTAGCCTCAGCTAATGGATTTTTTTTTTTTTTTTTTGTCTCTGCTTCTGCCACCCTCATTGCTGGGTGTACACATGAACACCATCAGGCCTGGCTTGAGAACGCACTTTTGAAAGGTAGGTAGGATAGGGTGGATACAGCCAGGAACTCGAGAAAGAGGCAGAGACAAAGACAGAGAGACAGCATGCTAGTTCAGAGACTTTGCCTTTACTAAGAGTATCTGGGTCTCTCTCGACCACAGCACTTTTTTTCCTTGTAGTCTTACCACGTCCCCCTGACTGGTCCCAAACTCCAGGGCTCAAGTGATCTTTCTGTCTCAGCCTGTGGGTTCAAGCCACCATCTCAGTTTTCTTGGCACTCTTTGAGGAAAAGCAAGCTTCCCCAACCACACTCTCGTGGTAAAGTGGCTTGCTGCAGTGGGGCCCCCATGAGTTCTTCCTCTGCCGTTAAGATGTCCTTCATCAGGATGGTGGCAGCATACACCTTTAACCCCAGCACTTGGGAGGCAGAGACAGGCGGATCTTTGTGAGTTCAAGGCCAGCCTGGTCTACAGAGCGAATTCTAGGATGGACTCCAAAGCTACATAGAAACCCCAGCTTGAAAAAACAAAACCAACCAACCAACAAACAAAAAAGGTGTTTTTCATAGGTACATCCTGGAGCATCAAGAGCTCTCGAACCTTCTAGCCAGTTTCCATGTCTGCTCAGCAGCCCCAGGACACATTGCCAGTGCCAAACCACATTTTGTGTGTCCTTAGTTGTTCTGCCTTACTAAGAATGAGCCATTTTGGCTGGGAACATGGCCCCTTGCAGGGGTTAGGGTGTCCCTTCTGGTACCTTGGAGTTGATGAGCCTAAGAAAGCAAAAAGTTAATGCCTAGTGAGAAGTGCCTTAGGGAGAAAGGATTTATTCTGGGTCAGAGTTTGAGGAGATACAGCCTATAATGGCCTAGACAGCACGGTGGCAGGAACAGGAGGTGGGCTGGTCACATGGCATCCCGAGTTAATGCAGAGAGTGAGCAGGAAGTAGGGCTGGTTTATGGAATCTCAAGGCCAACGGCCCACTTCCTCCAGCAAGGTTCCACCTCTTTTTTTTTTTTTTTTTTTTTTTTTGGTTTGATTTGTTTGTGACAGGGTTTCCCAGTGCAGCGCGCTGACTGTCCTGGAACTCACTCTGTAGTCCAGGCTGGCCTCAAACTCAGAGGTCTGCCTGCCTCTTCCTCCTGAGTGCTGGGATTAAAGGCGGGCACCACTACTACTCAGTAAGGCTCTGTGTCGTAGATATCCCCCAACATTCCCAAACACCGCGAGCAGCTGGGGACCGGTGTGAGCCTATGGCGGGCATTCCACGGTCAGACCTCAACCGTGGCCTTCTGAGGGAGCAGAGGGAAGGAGAGACATACTGTGGTCTGTCCCATCCCAGGTCTCTGGGCAGGAGCGTGGAAGAGAGTTTTAGCTAACTGTCTGACTCTGCCAAAGAGCGCTTAGGCAGAAGCTGAGCAAAGCGAGTCTTCATTGAGGCCTCCTCTCCATTTGTGGCTTCACTCAGGTGTCCAGGGCTTCTATCCATTCACGGCTTTCCTGAGGCCAGGGCTCCTTCTCATTCTTTCCCACCAGGCTCTGTTGGCAATGCGGAGGCAGCTCAGCTAATGGAGTAATCCCAGGCTTGAACACTGGAGGTCAGGCTGCGGCTCATCACAGACAGGAGTTACAGCATCCTCTGCTCTAGTTTATAGACGTGGGCTGGAGCAAGGCCAGGCAAGGGAGGCCACAGTCTCCTGCTGTACTGGTCTGAGAACCTCCACCCCCAACCTCCCAAGTCTCATATGTTTGAATGCTTGTTCCCTAGTTGATGGAGCTGTTTGGAAGGATGAGGGGGTGTGTTCTCATTGGAAGAGGTGTGTCACTGGAGATGAACCTTGAGGTTTCAAAAGCCCAGTCCCAATCCTAACGCACTCTTTGCCTCATGCTTGTGGTTTGAGATGTGAGCTCTCAGCTATTCCTGCCACCCACCATGCCTTCATTCCGCCACCATGGGCTCTAGAGCCATAAGCCCAATTAAACTCTTCCTTCTCTAAGTTGCCTTGGTTTTGGTGTTTTCTCCCAGCAATAGAAGAGTAATTAAGAGCCAGGAGGTGGTGGTAATCCCAACACTTGGGTGTCAGAGGCAAAGGGATCTCTGTGAATTCAAGAAAAGCCTGGTCTACACTTGCAGACCTGCCCTCCTGGGAGAGACGGACCCACAGCCGCAGGCATTTTCCTAGTGCTGAAGTCCCAGCTTCCCCAAGGTGCTTAACTTTCGGTTTACATTAAGAAACACGGGGTATCTAGGATGCTCTCCCGTAGAAGGAACAGTGGGCTGCATTCCTGCCGCCTGACTCCCGGCCACCTGGCTTTACACCCTAAATAATCACAGAAACTGTATTCATTCAAACACTGCCTGGCCCATTAGTTCTAGCCTCTTATTGGCTAGCTCCATAATCTGTGTACCACCACGAAGTGGTGGCTTACTGGGAAAGATTCAGCATGTCTGATCTGGTGGCTGGCACCATGGTGTCTGCCTCATTGCCTTCTTCCTCCCAGCATTCTGTTCTGTCTTCCCTGCCTACCTATGTTCTGACCTATCAGGCCAGGCATTTTTCTTTATTAATTAATCAATGAAAGCAACAGATAGATAGAAGACCCACCTACATCACTCTCCTACATGGGGTATCTAAGATGCTCTCCTACATGAGGTATCTAGGATGCTCTACTACACAGGGTATCTAGGATGCTCTCCCACATGGGATGTCTAAGATGCTCTCCTACATGAGGTATCTAAGATGCTCTCCCACACGGGGTATCTAAGATGCTCTCCTACATGAGGCATCTAGGATGCTCTCCTACACGGGGTATCTAGGATGCTCTCCTAGTGTGCTTCTGTTGCTGTGATAAACACCACGACCAAAGGCAACTTGGGGAGGGAGGGGTTCATTTGCTTACACCAGTTCACGAAAGAGGCTGAGGCAGACACTCCAATCAGGAGAGGCCACGGATGACTAAGCTTACTAACCTGCTCGCTCCCCCTGGCTTGCTCAGCCACCTTTCTTATACAGCCCAGAACCACCTGCCCAGAGATAACACTGCTCACAGTTGGCTGGGCTCTCTGACATCAATTTGCAATTAAGAAAAATGCCTCAAAGTCACGCTGACAGGCCAACCCAATGAAGGTGACTCCTCAGGTGAGGAATCTTCCAAGGTGTGTCTAGGTTTGTGTCAAGTTGACAGAAACTTTGACACATGCTGTCCTTGTGGGGGACCCATTTAAAATTGTCTTCAATGATTTTTTTTTTTTTTTTTTTACTTCTGGAGAAGCATTGCTGTTAGACGGGTATGCTTTATGCTGGCTGACCACAGAGTGATCAGCCTTTCATACTCTTGGTCAACTCTATGTATTTTTGCTTTCAAATGAATGACTTCCCTTACCTGGGAACAAGACTGCTACCCCAGACCCCCACAAGGCATAGGAATTACTAATGAGGAATGACTGGCCCCTGCTGTCCCTAGTGTGATGGCTAATTGTGGATTTTGCTCCGGGGACTCTAGAAGTTGCCCTCTGGGGTCCCTGCCCTGGCCCTTTACAGTGTCTACTTTGTGAGGAGCCCTGTGCAGGGCTAGCAAGGCTTTATTTAGTAGACCCGCCCCTGGGCTGGGCTCCCTGTAGACCTCCATGTTACTTTCTTTGGTGGCTTGTACTGTCAAGGGACCTTCTCCACTGCTTAGACAACTGGGGCCCCTGCTACTTAATAATGGGTGGACCGGGCCACGGCGCAGCAGTTCTGATTCCTTTGGTGGGCCTCGCATCACCCCTCCCCCATCTTTTTTGTGCCTTTGGGTGTTTCGCTCGCATGTTTGTCTGTAGCACATGTGTGCCTGGTGCTCACAGAGGCCAGAAGAGGGCATCAGATCCCCTGGAACTGGAGTCACAGGTTATTTGAGCCACCATGCTTGGAACCCAGGTCCTCTGGAAGAGCAGAGAGTGCTCTTGGCCTCTGTGCCATCTCTCCGGCCCCTTGTATCACATCTCTTAACAGGCTTCATAAAAAGGCCAGACAGTTCTCTAAGCCAGGACATTTCTTTTCTGCTTCCGGTCCCGGTGGCAGCAGAACAGAAGAGGGACAGACGTTGAGTAGCTCTCCTTGCTGGATACGGTGTCCCAGGAAAGAAGTCTGGTCTTTCTGCTCCCCGCCGATGCCAGGGAAGAGACAGATGCTTGTCCCCATCCATGTGTCAGCTCTGTACCCGTGCACTGAGAGCCTAGCCTTTACCTTTGACTCCCTCCTGCTTCCTGTCTTGGTCCACCGGGAGGCAGGTGCTCGCTGGACCAGGTGAGCCAACCCCAGCATTTCATTTTAATGACATTACCCTCACTTCTATCTTAGGAGAATCAATAATGCTTTACAGTGGGTTCCGCTAGGGCTTGGTTAATATTTAGCCCTGTTTTCAGGCAGAGTCCAGATACGAACAGCCAGAGACATCTCTAGGACAACAAGCGGCTCACCTGCTAGTGCGGCCAGCCCCTCTGAGTGCCAGGAGGGGTGGGCTGGTGTTGAAATGGCCATGGGGGAGTCTTTGTCTTCAAGACGGTATTCTCTGCCCAGTGGTTGCTGAATCGAATAAGTAATGACAGCTATGAAAGATTGTCCTCTGTAAGCAGAACTCTGTCCCTAGATGAGCTGCTGGGAAAAAAAAAAAAAAAAAAAAACAAGCCGGGTGGTAGTGGTGCAGAGACAGAGACAGGCTCGGGAGGCAGAGACAGGCAGATCTCTGTGAGTTCGAGGTCAGCCTGGTCTACAAGAGCTAGTTCCAGGACAGCTAGGACTATTAACACAGAGACAACTCTGTCGAGAGAGAGAGAGAGAGAGAGAGAGAGAGAGAGAGAGAGAGAGAGAGAGAGAGAGAACGCCAATGGGAATTTATTCATAGAGGGTAAATAAACTCATGTGAAGATTGCTTTGATGGAGCTTTTGCTGGGGAATTCAGTCTTTGGAAGCTGGCAAAAATGTGGATGAAACAAGTGATTGATTCTAAGTTGTTACTTAGTAACCCTAATCACTTTCTGACCACGGCACCCCAACCTCTTGGATCCTCCTGCTGTATATCCCCAACAAGGCAGAAAAGTTTGGCTTTCACCCATTGTGACTTCCCTTCATTGACCGGTGACCATCGGAGCTGCTTGGGGGCGGGGGCATGGCTGTCAGCCACCGTTGTCTTCCCACCCCACACACCCCAGGGCTCATACTGAACACCTCTAGGAAAGCTGGGGCCAGAAGCTTCAGTGAGCAGCGCTGTGCCCATGGAGAGATCAGATCCGTGTAAGCAAACAGGCTCCTGTCCGCCGGTCCACATTGTCCCCTCCACTGTCCTCTTCACGTCAACAGAGCATGTTCTAAGCTAAGGCACAAACCTCACACAGAACAGCTCCACGGCCAACGTTACTCAGCTGTCTGGTCCTGAAACCAAAGCTAAGGTCATTCAGCACCCCACTGCCGTAGCGTTGCCCAGTGTGTCTCCTGCTAAGTTTTTGCAGGATTAATCAGCCCTTAGCAACCCCCGCTAATGGGAGATAAGGAGTTAGTTTGCAAAACCCATCAGACCATTGGGAATCACAGATTCAATCTGAGGCATTAATTTAAAAAAAAAAAAAGAGGTTTATTTTACTTTAAATTACACTCGTGTGTGCTTTTGTGTGCACCTGCATGCAGGTGTTCACAGCAGCCAGAAGAGGGCATCAGATCCGTGGAGCTAGACTGTGAGCAAGGGTCCTAGGAACCAATCGGGTATTCTGCAGGAGTAGCAAGTGTTCCTAACTGCTGAGCTGTCTTTCTGGTCCCGACGGATTACTTTTTATTGTCTCACCGCCAGCATCCAGAGGACTTATCTTCACGATGTTGAGTTGAAAAGCTCAGAGTGACTTTCTGAACCAAAATTGTGTTAACATCCTTTTTTTTTTTTTTTTGGTTCCTCTTTTGGATAACAGAAATCCAGAGAACAAGTCATCTTTAAAAATAAGATGCTTCAGGGGCTGGAGAGATGGCTCCGGGGTTAACATCACTGGCTGGTCTTGTAGAGGACCCACGTTTGATCCCTAGGACCCACATACAACCATCTGTACCTCTACTCCCAGAAACTCCAGTGCCCTCTTCTGGCTACCACAGGTACCAGGCATCCACATGGTATACAGACAGACATGCAAGCAAAATACTCATACATATAAAATAATATATATTTTAAATTTTTAGTTGAAATATAAATATAGGTGCTTTAACAGGTGAAACATAAATTTCCATATCATGGGACCTGACTGCTTATCTGTAGAGAATTAAGCATCCATCTTGTATGTGTGCTTGTATGTATATATGTGTGTATGGTATTATGTTTTTTTGTGTGGTATGTATGTGTATATATGTGTGTACTATATATGTTATGTGTTGTGTGTATGTATTGTATGTTATCTGTATATGTATGTGGTGTGTGTTTATGTTGTATGTATGTGTTCATGTATACGAATGCACATGGGTTGGACGTGTGTGTTTGTGTGTGTGTGTGTGTCTGAGGAAAGCCTTGAGTGTTGATCCATAGGCACATCTACTTTTTGTTTGAGACAGGGTCTCATTGGCCTGGACCTTCGCCACTTAGGCCAGGCTGGTTGGTTTGATGCACTTCCAGAGGTCCAGCTCTCTCCACCACCCGTCTCGCCATTTCTGGAATGTAGTAAGCACTGCCCTTAACTTTTCATGTGGGTTCTAGGGATTGAACTCAGGTCCTCAAACTTGTGAGGCAAGCAATTTCTTGACTGATCCACCTCCCGGCCCTGTACCACATGTGTTAAAGTCCCCTTCTTCCTGCCTTCCAATGACCTCTCTGTTGCTGAGTACCCCAGACACCACTTAGACGGTCCATCTTGAGGTATTGGTGGTGGCTTAGGATCAAAACCTTGTTGGAGACAATTTACCAAGCTTTGGGAGCATGAACACTATAGAGTTACTCTGACCTATCTTCTTGGAATGATTGTCATCCGTTCTGGGTTTCCTAGAGAGATTTCCCTAAGTGGAAAAAAAAAGACATTTATTCAAGACGAATATTTTCTGATTGTAATGATAAAGTTGTTATCTATAGTGTTTCTTTCCATTTTTTTCCCTGTTAGTATTAAAAGGAAAGAGAAGCAGTGACTCAGTGTTTGTTATGGCTGCCAAGAAACCAGCCCAAAGCTGAACTCGTAGCTAACTTGGCCTTTGGTAACAGTTTGGGATTTTTCTCTATATGTTTGCCTTTTTGCAACAACTGTCCCTGTAGTCTTGTTTTATGATTGTGCTTTTACTTTTGGGTAAATTTATTTGTCTAGCATAAATCCCCAATGAATGTATCTTCCTAAGCCATAGTCGGTAGTTTTTGGGAGCCAGGTGGTATGAGTGACGTAGCCTGAGAATTAAGGTGGCCCACTAAGGTAGGATAGCCACAGGCAGGGCAGTCAGCCATTGTGACCACTAAATAGTCCTTCTTAAGGAGACAGAAGAAGAAAGCACATTTTAAAATACAGTTGAAGTCTACGTGTGGGATGCTAAGAGTGATGCTTCTAAATCCCAGAGTGCACGGCATCTTCCACACCTGCGCCTGTGTTTCTTCATTTCCTAGAGCCGTGATCAACCAAGGGACGCGGGCTGGACCTTTTTCTGTCATCTGTATACAAATCCATCTATAGCTGGAAACAAAAACCACTGGTAGTGTGAGGGACAGCTTGGAGAGACCACACGCGTGCACAGCTGATGGAGGAGACGTAGCTATCCCTGTGAAGGAAGGGGCTCCCAGTCCATGCCCTGCACATACCTATATTCTCCATTAGCTGGTCTTGATTGAACATTTCCTATACACGTTCCTGAGTCTCAGTATTGTGATTTTCAAAATGCCCAGCTGTGCATAAAGTTCTTTAAAACTGTCTTTGAGATAGGGCGATGACTTGCTGGACCAGCCTGGTGACCTGAGTTTGGTCCCCATAACCCATTAAAGAGGTGGAAGGCAAGAACTGTCTCCATGAAGTTGTCCACTGACATCCACACATGCCCCCTCCCCACTAATAATAATGACATAAAAACTCCTTTGAGAGTTGGGGAGATGCTCTTTCGGGTAGCACACTTGCTGCTCTTGTGTGAGGGCCCGAATCTGGGTACCAGAGCTCATGTAAAGGTTGTCTGGACACGGCAGCACGTTTGTAAAGCTCCGTGGTTGGAGATGGGATCCTCTAGGCAAGCTGGCTTGCTTGACTGGAAAGCTTCGTATTCAGCAAGAGACCCTGCCTAGTAAGTAAAGTAGAGCATAATGGAAGGAGACAGCAACGTCACACACATTGCTGAGGTCACACACATTGTAACCTCTGACCTACACACACACGGGCACATGCACACACATGCTCATGTGCACACATACTTATACATACAAACACACATATACACATACACACACACTGACACAGGCATAAATACACACATATACATAGACAGGAAGAAAGAACAGCCTCCCCCAAAACCAAGAACAACAGCAAGACCCCAAAACGCCTTTGAGGAGCTGTCAAGTTACATTTCTGTTTTCTTTCATTAAGAAGTCTTATCCGGCATTAAAAACAAAACACTTTCCATGTTTCTCTTAAAGGGATAATTCTACTTCATTTTTCTTCTCATTTGTGTGTGTGTGTGTGTGTGTGTGTGTGTGTGTGTGTGTTTGTATGTTGGGGAGCAAATTGTTTGCCCGCAAGAATCATAGTCTGTCTTTTGCCTTTCAGGTCACCGATCCCACCCCTTCCCCAATGTCTCCCTAAGTAAAACTAAAGCAATCTGAGGAGAGAAAAATTCAGTCTGATAACAAAGCATGCTTTGTCTTGATAAACACAGTGGTCAATGACTCCAACCCTTGAAGTTCTTCTGGGTAAATGAGTAACTGATTGTATCCGAGAGGCGAACTCTCATTTGTATTCCGACTCTCACAGTGCGCTCCTCTCTGTTTTACTCGGACCTAGGTTGTTTGAAATTGTTGAAACAACTGTCCAGACTCAGGGGCAGCACCTGTGAGGCGAGACACTTATTTAGCTTAGGGGCCCTCTAGGAAGAACAATACAAAAAATACCTTGCTTTCACCACTTTTTCTTTCTCTTTTTTTTTTTTTTTACAAAAACATACTCTAATACGAACATACCGCTCATGCTCCTCCTGGGTCTGGGAAAGGCCCATGCAAGAGAGATGCTGGAAGCTTAAACTTGATTGGTTTTGTCGTGGCGGGTCCATTTCTTTAGGTTCAGTGTTGCGGTACATGTTCACCTATACTAGACACACACGAACTAACTACTTCAGCTTACAATCACGGGACATGTATGTGCTGGCTCCGAAGACACTAGGTAGGAATATACAAATGTAAATATCAGATCACGAGATTACGTAGTGTATAAGCACACATTCACAGGTTTTGGTTTAGTTTAGTTTAGTTTAGTTTGTTCCCCCCCCCCCCCCCGATTTCTCCTGGGCGGCTGCTTTCTTCAACGTCACACCCAGGCAATGATGTCCTCTTCTCCAGGCTTTGAATTGTTTGCCTGCAGGAAAATGTTCACTTTAAGGGAGAAGTAGTCAGCGGAATAGACTCAAATCCTGTCCTCTGAACTGGGCTCATGTAGAACAAGCCAGCTAGGATGGGTGGGGAGGCAGGAAGCAGGTGAGGAGGAAACGCACTGCCCGGAGGCAGGCTTGGCTTGTGTGTGTGCGTGCATGGTGGGTTTCCGGCTATCTCAGATACTGGTTTGGAGGTCTCCGTTGAGGAGGGTCCTCTGGGTCTCTGTGGTCTCATTCAGCCGGGATTTGTCCTGCTTACTGTCGCTCCGTTCCCCATCCTCGGTACCACTCACCTTGACCAAGCAGAGAACATTCTGGAAGCTCTTCTTGAAGTTGTCAGATAAGAAGGCATATAGGATGGGGTTGGCACAGCTGTTGGCGTAGGTGAGGATCACTACAAAGTCAAACATGCCTTTCAAGGCAGGGGTGGGGCTGATGGCCACGGACACGGAAGAGACATTGAAGATGTAGAAAGGGAGCCAGCAGAAGATGAAGACAGCCACCACGATGGACACCATGCGGGTGACCTTTTTCTCTGACTTCTTCCTCTTGGACGATCCCACTCGGATTCCAGAGGACTTCACCTTGATTATGATAAACAGGTAGCAAAGACAGATGATGGTGAGGGGTACCAGGAACCCCAGGATGAAGGCATAGATAATGAACCCTGTGTACCACGCCCCAGATTCACCTGGCCAGTTGATGGTACAGCTGCTCCTCCCCCACTGGTTGCTCCGGAGGCCAGCATATATCATGATGGGCAGGATGACCAGCAGAGAGAGGCCCCACACAGCCACATTGATCATCTTGGCTGTCCGGGGCCGCCTCCACTTGGCTGACTTGATCGGGTGGACCACAGCTAGGTAACGGTCGATACTCATGACCGTCAGGCAGAAGATACTGGTGAACTGATTGATGCCATCTACAGTCATGACCACCCGGCAGATGGCCTTGCCAAAGGGCCAGTGGACCAGCGCCACCTGCATGGCCAAGAAGGGCAGCCCCAGCATGAAGAGTTCATCCGCAATGGCCAAGTTGAGGATGTAAATGTTGGTGATGGTTTTCATCTTGGCGTAGCGGAGGATGACGTAAATGACAAGTGTGTTGCCACACAGCCCGACAACGCACACCACGAAGTAGATGAACGTGAGGACCGCGTTGCTTGTCATGTCGTAGTACGGCTCGGTCTGGTTGGAGCCATTGCTTGGCCCCAGTGAGCCATTGATGTCAAATGGAGAGGGTATCCATAGTTGACTCCCATTGCCTTGCTCAGATGCCATCTCCATGGCTGCTTTTCAGTCAGCTTAGAACCAAGCAGAGATCTTCTCTCACCTCAGTGGGCTCTGGGGGCCAAGAATCTACTGTGACATCTGGGAAGAGAAAGAGAAAAGTGACCATAAGTCCCCAAGCTATTTAGACTCCCGTGTTCCATGTTTAGACATTTTCCTACCACTCTTTCTCTTTTGTGTATTCATGTGTGTACAGCTGCGTGTGTGTGTGTGTGTGTGTGTGTGTGTGTGTGTGTGTGTAGGCACAGTACCCCTCCCCCCTTTTGAGTCTGTTTCTCACCATGTAGCCTAGGCTTCAGGGACCCACTTGTGTCTTCCCCACCACCACTGTGATTACAGACATGTTGCTGCAGTTTCCACCTGGGTTCTGGGATTGAACTCAGAACTCTTGCTTGCAAGTTAAGTGCTTTATTGACTGAGCCATCTCCCGAGTCTCCCTCCCTCCTTCTTTCCCTCATTCCTCCCCCCCCCCATTTTTGGAGACAGGCTAGCCTAGAACTGCTGCGTAGCTGAGGCTGGCTTTGCAATCAGGGCTCTCTCCCTGTCTTAGCTTCCAGGGCTTGGGGTGAGCTACCTCGCCTCGCTCTTTTAGTTGTGTCTTTCAACTGAAAAGCAAGTTCTCTCTCTCTCTCTCTCTCTCTCTCTCTCTCTCTCTCTCTTTTTCTCATCTAGCTGTCAGCCTGCAGCCTTTTTGAGGTCTTTGGAAATGGTGGGGGAGGGTTTGAGTTGAACCATCGTCTTTGATGACGCACGTGAGGCGAAAGGCTATGGCTTCAAACGCATGGACTTTGACCCCTAAGGAATTGACTGGTCCAGACTATAAAAAGGCAGATCTTGGAGGGGTCTGACTCTGACACCATCACTCTGAGCCCTGTGCAGAATCCCGTGCTGGCTTGATGCCCGCCTGGGAGAGTTCCATTCAGAGACTCCCATGGTGGGAAAAACCCAAGAATTTAAAGGAAGAACAGATCTGGGCTCCATGATTGAGCCCCACGTGACCTCATGCCCAGCCCTTAACTGCTGTTTCTTTCCTTTGTCAACATGGGGGTGTCATGAGGGTTAAACAAGACAAGGTATATGCAAATGCCTAGCATTGTGCAGGCTCATAATCACAGCCTCATAAATGTTAGCCCCTTCTACTGCCTCATTATCTTTAATTCATTGAAACCTGCCTACACAGTGAATCAAGTTAGAGTCTTCAGTATTAAAAGTTAGAATCTGCCCCCCCCCACACACACACTTTAAAAATGTGTGCTTCAGGCTGTTTTTTTGGCTTGGTTTTGTTTCCCCCAATGCCCGGTGCCCTTCATTCCCCACCAGACTCCCACTTAGGAAAGCCCTTTCCTGAAGTTTCTACTCCCTCATGGGTGGCCTTTTGCCTGCAGTTCATAGATTAGGACAAAAACAGAGACTAGGTAATGGGCACAGACTCTTCATGAAAGTCAAAAGAGGCTTTTAAAAACTGAGGACCTTCGGCCACACCCGTTTCCCCCTTTGTCTCCCTAAACATGTGGGAGTTGTTGATACTGTCCTCCCTCACTTAAAAGAGTGGAAACTGAGGCACAGAGAGTTAAAATCCTTGGTGGAGTGGGAACTTGAACATGAGCCACCTGGCACCACGTCGTCTGGGATTTTCTATGTGCCCTGGCTGATGCTCTCTGGATGGAAACCCGTGGCTGGGTACTTGAGCTTAGTGTAAAGCAACCAACTCCAAGTGACCTCCATGCTGAGAAGATAATGAGAACGCTGTTGGCTTGGCCTAAGATGTAAAACACCAGCTCAACCTATAATTAAGTGATTTACCACAGATATAAAACATCATGGGGGTGGGGGCCACTGTGATGGAACCCCCTCTAGCAGCTAACACTTCAACAGGGGAGACAGGCAAGGGAATCAAGTCCTGTAGTGTGTGACTTGCGTGGAGATAGGGCCATGAACAAAGGATGTTAGGACACAGCCCTTCCCTGACTGTATAGGGGGATGTTCTCAGGAATTTGGGGGCTGGGTCTCGTGTATATGTAGAGTGAGGCAAGAGCTCCGGGTAGGGGTCCATCCAGGAAGAGGGGAGCTGGTCAAGGACTGGAGTATACAGGACCACTAATTCTCTTTCCTGACATCTTTCCCCAAAGCGTACTTTTCCGAATCAATGCCTAATGCTGGCGCAGACCGCAGAGAAATTAAAGACGTAGCCGGCAACAGGCAGGTGTTCCTTGCCCTCCTCTGCCTCCGATTCATTCTGTACTGCCAGGTGCCTGGCTTTTCTTTCTGCATTAATTCTCCCAGCCCATATTTGGTACAGTGAGGTCGGAGATTTTGCGATTGTAGTTTGGGGACCCACTGCCTTGTGTCTGCCTTGGGTAAGCAAGTATAAGCAGGCAGCTCTTAGAGCCAGAAGCTGTGAAGAAACTGGTTTTGTATCCCCAGATTAACTTGGGTTATTTCCACTGTTTGTTTTTTTTTTCTTCTTTCCCCATCTTGCCAGCTCCTTAATTCTACAGACCCAGAATCTTATTCAAGCTGCATGCAGAGGAACCTTTCAGTAATCATTAGCTCGTGCCGCCTGTATACCATGAGAGGGCAAACTTCAGTATCTGACCGAGACTGAAGAACCCCCTGGGGCTGTAGAATTCATACCTAGAGCCAAGAAAGAAGGAGGAGAGAAGGAGGAGAAGGAGGAGGAGGAGAGGAAGAGGAGGAGGAGAAGGAGGAGAGGAGGAGGAGGAGAGAAAGAGGAAGAGGAAAGGATGAGGGGAGGAGGATGAGGAGAGGAGGAGGAGGAGGAGAGGAGGAGGAGGAGAGGAGGAGGAGGAGGAGAGGAGGAGGAGGAGTAGGAGAAGAGGAGGAGGGGAGGAGGGGAGGAGGAGGAGGATTAGGAGAGGAGGAGGAGGAGAGGAGGAGGAGGAACAGAGGAGTGGTGGTGGTACAGGGCTCAATGTGATTCTTCAGCTCTAACTGTGCCCGTTGGGCAGAATGAATGGGGTGGGGGTCGCTTTTCTCTGGAACTGGCTGAGACACACTTCCATTTTGGGGAGGTAAGCCCTACAGGGATTCAGAGCCTTGGAGGTGGGTGGAGGTCATATGCTGGGAAACCCCACTGGGAAGGCGGGCGGGGGGGGGGGACTCCTCCAAAGAAGACAAGAACTTAAAACCTAGGGGGTCCTGTATAACTAGTCTGATGCCTAACATCTCCAAGTGATTGCTCCTCATTTTACGTTTGTCTCACCGAAAGAGAATTCCTAATGCCACCAGTCGATACTTGTTGAATTGTGGTTAAATTAAACGTACCAGGAAGTCTGATTTTCTGCCCTTTTTTTTTTTTTTCAGTGTCAGGGCTGTTAAATCCTGGCCATGGCTTGGTGGGTGGTTTCCCCTGAGAGAGTCCTGGCTCTGTTGGAGAGAAGGGTTTCCCACTGTCTCAGGGAGCCTCTCTTACCGTATGGTCCATAGTCCATGAATTCAGAGATGGGATGGTTGAGATTCCACCCAGCTTTAGTTTCACTGACTTCCCAACATCCTTCTATTGTGATCCCTCAAGACCCCCTCCCCTAAATCTGCTAGATGCCCCCACCCCCACTCTGCTCCAAAAATCTGGGGCTGGACACTGAGCTGATACCAGCATGCATAACCAGCCCTGTGTGGTTCAGCATGGCGCTAGAGTGCCCCTCAGCACTGGCCAGTGGGTGGGAGGTAGGTAAGTGAGCTTCTGGACCGCAGAGTTAGTCCAGGGGTAGGAATATTTGGGGCCAACAACTCGCTGACCCGGGAAACAAAGTGTTCCCTAAAGGATTTCCCACCATTTCCAGGAAATTGTAGAAAGAGTGGACCATGGTGCCCGCACAACCAGCTTCGATACGCAGAGGGGACTGAGGTGCCAGGGACAGCGAGGAGCGCCAACAGTCGCTTGGGGACTTGACCGTTCAGTGGTTGGTTCTCTCCTATCTAGACAGATGTCTCTGCTCGAGGGCGGCGGGATGTAGGAGGGACCTGACCGCGTACGAATCTGGTCTGCCTCCCCATCGGGCGATGGAAGAAAAACAAAAACAAAACAAAAACGGAAAAACCCGCTTTCCTTGTCTCTCTGCGATGTCTCCATCCCCTGTCCCTCCCCAACTTATGCCTCAGGGTATGAACTCAGGAGCCCTGTGGTAGCACCTGGCACGTCCCTTCTCCTCTAGCTGGTCTCTCTTTCCTTGGATCTGGGCTGTTTCGCAGGTGGCTAGGATATAAGTTGTTCCCACCACAGCTACTAACTGGACGCTCAGGCTCGCAGATCACACGCCACTGTACCTGGGTAGTGGCTGTGCGGACCAATCTGTCCTGGAATATACTACCTTTCCACCCGTGACGCCAGGATACACATCTTTCATTTCTACCTGTCACCTCCAAAGGCACAAAAGCAGAGAACTGAGCGCCGGAACCAACGTACAGGTCGCCGGGATCAGCGCTCTATCCCTAGCGCAGATGCACGCAGGTGCCCAAGTGCGCTCGTCGCTCCCACCATCTCTCTGTGACACACACATATGCACACACACGCGTAACCACACACACCCCTCACCTTGCTTTCCAAGAACACTCGGTTCTCTGGGTTCTCCAGCACCCCGAAGCTGTCCTTTATCCAGTCGTGCGCCGGTGAGTGCAGTAGCTTGGCTCCTGGGCTCTCAGCTTCCTTGGCTGGCTCGTGCGAGCCCCCTCTGGCATTTGAAAGAGCTAGCCTGAACCTCGAGAGAGCTAGCCTGGCTTGCAGATCATCGACACCCAATAGCGGACTGGTGCTCTGGGCTCCGGTGGCCTCGCGAGCGCGCCGGTGGCTGCACAGCTTGCATTGGCCCAGGCGGGTGGCAGCCCCTGGGCACACTTCCCCACGCCCCCTGCTCGTGACGTCACAGCAGTTTCGCTCCACCCACCGGTCCTGAAGCACCGGGGAACAGAGTGGAGAATCCTGCGGGTGACCTAGGGCACCCGGGGAGGAGGGGTCAGCGGACCTGGATGCTGGTGGAGGGTGAAGCGATGTCAATGTCGCTATGACTCCTCCCGGTGAGGACCCGCGCTGATTTTTCTCCGATTTTAGAGACTCGGTCCGATTTTACCCAACAAATTCCAGGCAGTTGTCGCAGGGGCTGGGGTGACCTAGACTTGCTCCGGGACCTTTAAGTCATGTTCTCAAGTTTACAAAGCCGTGCCGTACCACGGACTAGTCCCAGACACAGCGCACGGGTTGCAGATCCTGGCAAAGGACAGGAGAGAGAGAGAGAGAGAGAGAGAGAGAGAGAGAGAGAGAGAGAGGGAGAGAGAGGGGGGGGGGGAGGGAGAGAGGGAGAGAGAGAGAGAGAGAGAGAGAGAGAGAGAGAGAGAGAGAGAGAACAGCAAGCAGGTCTCCCGCTGCAAGCGCCCGCAGGTGTGTGCCGCATCTGGCTTCAGTTCCCGCAGCCAGCAGGGGCTCCGCGGGGCTCGACAGGTCTCCCAACCTGAGGCCCCGGGGCCGCACAGCCTCTCCTAGCTTTAATTTAGCCTGTCAATCAGTGCTTGCTGGTTTGACCCAGCCCAACCGCTCCTCCTACGCGGCTGTGTCGCTCTGCGGGAGAAAAGAGGGACCAGCAAGAAGTGGGAGATGTGTCGCATCAAGTTGCAGCTATTTATTTATTTTTGACTGTGATGATTCAGTCGATGTTCCAATAGTTTAATAAGTCGTAATCAATCCTGTAGCCTCCCTTCCCTCTCACCACACACACACACACACACACACACACACACACACACACACACACACACACACACGGATAGTTCCTAGAGCATGGGAAATCAGAAAGCAAACCCCAATTAGCTTTCTCTGTGGTCTTAGCTGACCTCATCCGACCATCCTGTTTATTATCGGCTTGTGGGCTCATCTGGGCAAAGCATAAATCCAGAAGCTACGTGTGTTGCAGAGAGGCCTGGGCTCTGCTCGTGGTGAGTTCTGACAGCAAAAGGGAGCCAGAAGGTAGAAGCCGGCGGAACTGCTTCTAAGTCAGAGTCACTCACAGGCGCTCACTGGCACCATCTCTGTGAGATCTTGGTTAGTTTGGACCCTGTGGGCTTGGTAGAGATTGAACTAGGGCTTCAGTTAGGTCGCAGTGGCACTAGGGGTCAGCTCGCCTTTAGATTTTTATGGGGCAGGGTTGAGGGGCCGACTAGTGCAGCTCTCAAGACGAGGGGAGGGACCCTGGGGGAAAAGGGACATGGAATGAGCTCAGGGGAAGACCTCCTTCCATCCCTGAGTCACAGCTGCTAGGATGCGTATTGCCACCTCTAGTCTAAAACCAGTGACCCCAGCCGGCTTTCAGGGACGGCGAAGAATGAAAAGCTAGTGTCCATTTTGAGTTCAGATTTCCCCCAGGTCTCGCGTGACCTTGTAAAAAGCTCTTCAAGGGTTGCTGCCCAGTTGGTGGATTGTTTAGAAAACCAACTCACGCAAAAGAGAAACCCCTGCTTCTCAGTGGGTCCCTTTCCTTTACACAAGGCGACCCCCAGGGGGCGGTGTACAGTTTTTTTCGTTTCTATACTTCTGGTTTCCTATCAGCACCACCAGCGCAAGCAGGCTGCTCTAATCAGCTCAACACTCCTCTCCCAAACAACCTGGGGAGCATTTCTGTGTGTTTTTAACGTGCTGAACACACCCAACGGAATCCCACCCTTCACACCCTTGTCTTACCCCAGCGCTCTCTCAGTCAGGTCTGGCGAGCTCAGCCCCGTGGATGAACTGCAGACACGCCCATCTCTTGTGCGACTGACCCAGTGAGATCTGAGCACTGCCCTTGACAGCGGAAAATGTCACCTAGAACAATTATTGATTTTGTCCGGCTCGTGTGTGCCTCTCCCCTCCCCCGACCCGTGAATGCCTCTGAAGAACTCTTTGAAATCGCTGCGGGCTTTGCTGGGCGCCCCCAACATGGAGTTCCATTCCCTGTTTGACAATGCCCTGCTCTTTTGACAGTGTCCCAGCAATCTGCAGCCCGCCTGGCCTTCCTCGGTAGCTCATTTAGGAACGAAGTAAAAAAAAAAACCTTGAGCCAGAAAAATACAGGGGTCGCGGGCGGGGGAGGTAACCTTCTCTCTGACTTCTCTGTTATCTTTAAGGCGATGAGATGACAGCCTTCTCCCTTCTTGCGCTTATCAGAAGGGCACTAGGCGGCAGGAAATGAAGAAGGGCCAGGCCAGGGCTTAGCACACTCTTTTCGGCGAAGTTCACCGCCTGGGAGCTCAGCAGGCAACAGAGACCAGGGAACTCTCAAGTAGGTCATTCTGTCTGGTCGCTTAGAGGCGCTATCAATTAAATGGGGGAGAAATTGTTCCTCTGACATCAATTTGGTGGGAACAAATATTGCAGTTAGGCTTAGAGGAAAATGTGAACCCCAGGAGGAGAGCTGGACTGATTGGGGGTGTTAGGTGGTGGACCAAGCATCTGGCATGCTCTCAGTCCTCACATTGTGGATGGGGAAAGGGCAAGGCCCCTGAGCTGCAGAACGTCAAGGGTGCAGTGGTTTGGAACTCACTGTGTCACCCAGGCTGGCATCAAACTTCTGGTCCTCTTGCCTCTGCTTCCCGAGTGCTGGGATTGCAGGTACGTGCCACCACACGAGCCTTGATGTTTCGTTTGGAAAATATGGCTTATGATTACCATACTTCTTTAAAGATATAACCATTTGACCTAGTAGGCTTGGTGGCCTCTTAGATGCACCAGGGGCAACATGAGCCCCTTTCTCCCCTTCCCTGCCCACCCCTTGCAGTTTCCATTCTGACTTGGCACCAACTTCACCTTGTCTCTTTATGTGGGTGGGCAGTGTGGAGCCCTAAGCCTGGCATTCCTTTCCTAGCTCCTCTTCCTCTTCCCTTCCCCACCTTGCTGGTCCCAGGAGGGACCTCAGAGCATCTGATGTATACAGCCAGTGCCCCATCAAGGTGTAAGTAAGGAGACCAGACTCCAAGAGGCCAGGTGACTTGCCCAAGGCCATCCAGTCAGGGAAGAGAAAGGCAAGGGTCCAGTTGATAGGACACAGCCCACATAGCCATGAAACGTTGGGTGAGGGGATGAAGTCCTTCCAACCACAAGTCTCAGCATCTCCCTTCCCCCAGTATGCCATTCCTGGTAACATAACAAGATTCTCGTGCACTCAGCCTGGAGCAAGTCCTTGGTGAGAGTTGGGAAAGATGGAGCTGTCTCCAAGATGTTGTCCGGAGTGCTTACAAAGCTTTTCAGGAGGAGAGTGTGGACAGCTCAGGAGAGGCGGTCTACCACGCCTGCCTTGCAGGTGTAGAGTGCCCACTGAGACTACCACAAGGTATCATTTCTCCTGGCCCATTGTACGGAGCACATGCCTATAATCCCAGTGACCCTTGAAGACTTTCAGCACCTGCCACTGGCACCATTAGTATGGACATTTCAAGACCTCTTGCAGGAAGCAGCTGGTTGACCTTTACCCCTTCACCTTCACACTTGACTTAGCCCTGGCAACCTTCCTGCGAATGCTTTTGAATGTGTATTGGGTGCTTACTGTGTGCTGCCCTGGGTACCTAACCCTCACTGCAGTCCTATGTTGTGATCAATGTTCCCTTAGTGTGAACGGACCAACCCAGGTACAGAGAGACTGGATTCTTGTTCCAGTGACAGAAGTTGCCTGCTGTGTGAATACCCACAGTACAGTTCCCTAGAGCAACAGAGCTTGGGCAGCTCCATCTTCTACATCCTGATTATACAGAAGAGGGACCATTCCCCTAATGGGTAGCTTTTGCTGTTTTCTCCCCCATCCCCTCTCTGTCTCTCTGTCTCTCTGTCTCTCTGTCTCTCTGTCTCCCTCTCTCTCTCTCTCTCTCTCTCTCTGTGTGTGTGTGTGTGTGTGCGCGCACACGCGCACAGGTGCATGTGTGTCAGAGTACCTGTGCACATGTGCGTGCATATATGTGAAGGTCTGAGATCTGCCTTTGCTGTCATTTCTTAGGCACTGTCTATCCCCCCTCTTCTCTGTGTGTTTGAAGCAATCACTGACTGGGAAGAATTTGCCACGTATGAATAAGGGATCCACCTGCCTCTATTTCCCTAGCACTGGGCGTTTTAGGCAATGCATTACCATACTTCCCCTATACCAAGTGTGGGTTCTAGGGATCAAACCCACATCCTCAAACACAGCAAATACTTAATGGACTAAGCCATGCCCAGCCCTGGTTTTAATTGTCTCTAGTTGTCCTTAGCCTCAGGATGTCTTTGCTGATGGATTCTGATTAGTTCCCAGATACTCAGAGTCTCCGACAGCTGTCTAGTTCTCCCCGATCCACTTTCCTGCTCAGAAGTGTCTGGTTATGGTCTGCAGTGTGGGCGGGTGACCTGCTGCTCTTCTTCGGGCAGAGGGGAGAAAGGACAGCTGCCTATAGAGTGGGACTTAGGACACACTGTGCAGAAGAAGCACTTGGGGCTTTTATCCAGAGGACTGTCTTGGCTCTGTTCTTAGAGATTCTCAGCCTCCAGGCCTGGGATGGAGCCCAGCTCTTTGCAGCTATCAGGTGGTTTCACTGTGAGCTGGACTGGAGATGCCCCAGAAGCTAAACCTCTTGGTTTTAGATGAGGGACATAGGAGGAGACTGTACTGGGGCAGCCCCTGAGTGCCCAGATCTCTCTTTACTCTAGTGCTTCTTTGGGATTCCTTGTGGTCTAGCCCAAGAACCTCCCCCACTGTGTAGGGCTTGTATGGCAAACACGGGGTCTTGGGAAACCTTTGCCCTCCTGCACCGGACCTAAGTTCTGGAATCTCTCACCTAGCCTGTGCCCCACGTGACAGAACAGGATAGAGCGGCAGTATCTCCATGCCTTCTGGTCAGTTGCCATCCCGAACGCGCTGTGTCTTTTAGGAATGATGTGGTATGTGAGAGGCACAGCATCTCACAAATGGTCCAGCAGCTGTGCATGGATCTCTGAGGTTCTGTCTATGTGTGCAGTTATGAGGGCTTATTACCTAGTCTCAGCGATAGTATGAATGGTGGCTTCAGACGGATTCATCTTCCTTCTTGGGGTCTACGTGCTTATGTGTAACCGGGAGTGAGGGGACTTAGGAGTCCTGCTCTATCCCCTCATCTTTCTCTATGTTGTTCCTGTCCATTTCTTCCTGTTCTATGGCAAATAAAATGACATTTTCCTTTAACGGGACACTCGTTTGCATTTTAGCATGGCTTTTGGGGAGGCGCAGACGCATGGAGGGTCTCCAGCTGGAGATGGTGGCTTGGTATTGGTGGTTTGTGCTAAATTATGCTCCATCTCTTGTGGCTTTGGCTCTCTTCGAGTCATTTCTGCTGCTGAAGGACCTCTGTCCCCAGCAAGCCAAAGCTGGGAACCGCCCCAGTAAACTGTAGTTGATAGACAGGTATTTTCCTTTCTCTGTGGGGGCTGCCACCTAGTACCAAACCCTACGTAGGTTATGTTTTACCTCCACACATGTACTCATGATAAAGTTTAATTATTAAACTAGGCATAGTCAAAATGAACAATAATAACTAATAATAAAATACAACAACCATAGTAGGATATAAGAAAAATTTCTTTTTGTAAAACTCACGAATGACTTATTTCTGGAATGTTCATTTTATATGTTCAGACCTCAGTTTACCATGAGACTAGAACCCTGGAATGAAGGGACTTTGCTTCCAAAGAGATTGCAGTTCCCATGCGGGCCTCAGGGTGGCGTGAGCACACAGAACTCCTCACAGGGTCCACCGTTGTTCTCTCAGCTCCAGCCCTGCAGAGTGGAACCCCAAAGGCTTCTCTACAGCTGTGCTTTTTTTTTCTTCTTCCCCCTTTTCCGTCCTTCTGCTACTCTTGAGGAGTGACTCAAAATGATGGCCTTGGTGCCATTTCGGGAAGAGTCACCATGGATAGGGAGAATGTCATGAGCTGCTACAAGAGATTGGCTTCAGATACTCAGTCTCCTGGAGTAAAGGAACCGCTGGATCTTTCTACCTCAGCCGCCCAAGTAGCTGACACTCCAAGTGTGCCTCCTGTGCCCCGCTTCTGGCAGAGGCAACCGCGCGATAGAAAGAGCCTTGTTACCCAAGTGGATGCTCGCAGGCTCTTGAAAAGCTGTTGCCAGGAGCCGCCTGCCTATTTCTGCTTCTGCTGAGTGCTACCTGCGTGCCTACGAGGCAGGAAACCCTCACCCTTCTCAGTGACACAGGAGTGGGCTCCCTAGAGCCCTGGATTTCGGTTGCAGGACCGGGAGAGGCCTTTGTTCAGCTGGGCGATGCCCAGGGATGGGCTCTGGCCACTTTCCAAAACGACGGTTCAGTGGTGGCTTCTCCCTCGTGGGACAGCTGGCTGGCTGACTTTGTTCGGTGGTCCGGCTGCTAGTCCCCAGGCTTCACGGTACACGCCTGCTCAGGGGCCCCAGAACAGATGGCCAGTCCAGGGAGGGTCGGGGGAGGCTTCCTCATGCAGCAATTTATTATTGTCTCCTCTTGCCCCCACCCCCAAACGGGCTCCGCGCGTTTCTTCTGTCCTGCTCCTTCCCCCACTTGCTCTCCTGTGACTGGATCTCTTCTAAACAGATTAGCCCTGTGGCTGCTGCCAGAACTGCATTTCTCCGAGCTACTTCAGACACTCAATCTTTCTCTCCAGAAAGGCTCTGTATTTGGGAGTTAGAGAGAGCATGATAATTCTTGGGCTCTCTTTTTGCCAGCTAGGACACATAACTGTTTGGAATGACGGGATGTCAGGCTTAGGGGGAGTCCTTACACCTAGGAGAGGCTGGTAAGAGCTGGGAGGGTACCAAGGTGACCTGACAGAGCAGGTGACTGGAGGAGGGGGGGTGGCATCAGAGCAGAAGGGCCCAGTAAGCTCACTCAAATAGAGCTGAAACGATGTTTATGCAACATATATATATATATATATATATATATACATAACATATAAAAATTTTAAGCAACTTAATGAGCTGCATCTAAACATTGTGTCCACCCCGCCACATGAAGATTTGGCACCTAAACTTTGTGGTTTCAGCTCCAAGCTGAATTTTCAAAGACAAGTCTCCCCCCCGCCCCCCCAAAAAAAACTGTTTGGTAGCGGTGACACTGGGTGCATATTTAATTTTCTGGGACAGGTTGTTCTGAGTGTGAGTTGACTGTTAGACTGTTTAGAAATAGCAACCGTTCATTTGGTGTATAGTTCTCGTGTGACTGGCACAAGCAAAACACCAGTAGAGAACACACAACTGACAATGTATTCATGCCTGTGAAGACCGTCTCTCTGTGTGGTGCTCCTGTGTTAGTACAAGCGCCTTCATCTATACATCTGTCAAATCTATTTTCTATCCATGCAGTTTTATCTCCTCCTCATCATCCATATATCCATCAGTCCACCCATCCATCATCCATCCATCTATCCACCCATTCATCCATCCATCATCCATCCATCCATCCATCCATCATCCATCCATCCATCCATCATTTATCATCCATCCATCATTCATCATCCATCTATCCATCCATCTATCCATCCATCATCCATCCACCCATCCATCATCCATCCATCCATCCATCCATCCATCCATCCATCCACCATGCAACCAACCTTATAGCCATCAATTCACTGATCCATGGATCCATCTATCTGTCTGTCCATCTATCCTCTAACCATCTGTTATCCATCCATCATCCATCTGTCTATCTGCCCGCCCATCCATCCATCCATCCATCCATCCATCCATCCATCCATCCAGTCAACAAAAAGTATATCAGAGAAAAGGGAGAAATCTTGTTTTCTAAGCCCTGAGCTCGAACTTTCAGTCATGTTTTTGGAAGAAAGGATCCCATAAAATCCAACCCTGAGCCTGAATCCTTAGCAGGAAACATGCAGGGAAGTATTTAGATTTGAGGTGCCTCTGCTTCTGTGGCTCTTCTAGAAATCAGGGGTTTTCTCATGGTCACTTACACTATATTCAAGGGAGACTTTAGAAGGTTGTTATGTCTAAACAGTTTCTGTCCCTGGTTTTGGTATATTGCCACAAAACTGGCGGTTTGTCAAAAAGCAATTAGTGGAGGCTGACTTTGTGGCTATTTGATGTAGGGGGCTGGGAGGGAGGGCAGCTTGGTGCCCTGCATGGGAAAGGCTGCCTGGTGGGTTTGGATGACTCATCCCGGTTAAATTTCCTAAACTTACATCATCTGCCATAACTGAGGTATAGATAATAAAATATATGCTGATTATACGGGCCAATCTTTAATACGAGGCAGGAGCAGGATTTGTTTAGCCAGTAAAATCTTTTGGTTTTGAATTGAGCTTTCTGTTTATTAAGTTATATATGAAGCGGTCTTAGGAACTCAGAGGGTGGAGGAGTTGGGCTGCTGAGGACAAACTGCACAGCCATGCTCCATCCCTCCAGTTCTGATACCCTCCCCCAGGACAAGCACTTCCAATAATTTCTGCCTTTTTTCCCTGCTAATTTACTCGTGTGTGTGTGTGTGTGTGTGTGTGTGTGTGTGTGTTTGAGACAGGATTTCTCTGTGACTTTGGAGTCTGTCCTGGAACTAGCTCTTGTAGACCAGGCTGGCCTTGAACTCACTGAGATACTCTTGACTTTGCCTCCCAAGTGCTGGGATTAAAGGCATGCGCCACCACCTCCCAGCCTGATTTACTCCTAAATGCTATAAATGATTCATGTACACTTCTGTGTTTTTTTTTTTTGAATTTTCTCTTTTTAGGTTCTGTTGACTTCCCAACTCAGTACTTCCAAATCTCCCAATTCTTACCTCTCTCTTTCTATTAAATCAGTAGCCAGTGTTTGCATTTTTATAACTCGAAATATTTATATCTGAGCCATGTGCTCTCCTCTGTTGGCCCCTCTTCCTTGTAGAGCCTTTTGTTTTCTCTGGGTTAATGATTACCTCTTTTCTTGATTTTTTTTGCTTACTTTTCTATGTGTTTATCAATGATTCATTCTCAGATTCTTATGCTTGAGAATTTATTCCATGTGTTACTTTCATTTTTGGTTTTGAAACCTCTTGGGTTTGGTTACATCCTTGATGTCTCTAGCACGGTTTAACCCTTCTCTTCCCTGTCAGTGTCCTTCCTGCTTTCCAGTGTTAGTTAATGTTCTCGCTCTTATTTTGAAAGGTTTATTTATTTTTATTTTATGCGTGTGCATGTTTTGCCTACATGTCTGTCTGTGTACCACGTGTGCAGCAAACTCAGAGGTCAGAAGAAGACATTGAATCCCTGTGGAACTAGAGTTACAGACAGATGTGAGTCATCACCTGGATGTCAGGAATTCAACCTGGGTCCTCTAGAAAAGCAGCCAGTGCGCTTAGCCACTGAGCCATCTCTCCAGGTCAGGCTTCCCTGCTCTTCCTCTGAGTTTAATTTACTTAGTTGTGTGGGTGGAGCAGTGGCTGTGGGTTGTGACCACTTGGGGGGTGGGATGACCCTTCCACAGGGGTCACCTGAGACCACCAGAAAACCCAGACATTTACATTATGATGCATACCAGCAGCAAAATAACAGTTATGAAGTAGCAAAGAAGTAAATTTATGGTTGGGGGGCTCACCACAACTTGAGGAACTGTATGTATTAAAGGGTCGCAGCATTAGGAAGGTTGAGAACCACTGGTCCAGAGGAAGGGAATATTACAGCCGACCTCACAGATGATCTGATCTCCTGGTCTGGACAGCCCATGTATTCACACCCCATGTGAACCCATATTGGTTGAGAGACTGGGATGGAAATGATATTTCATGTCCAAGATTAGGGAAAAGAGCTGTTTTCGAGGTAGGTGTGTGTGTGTGTGTGTGTGTGTGTGTGCATGTGTGTGTTGTGTGCATGTAGAGGTCAGAGGACAGTCTATAGTGTTATTCTTAGGCCCCTTTAACCTTTTGTTTGGAACAGGATCCCACCATATAATCCTGACTGGCCTAGAACTTGCTATATAGACCAGGCTTGCCTCCACCTCAGAGGGCCTCCCGAGTGCTGCTATTAAACCATGTGTCACCTTGCCTGACAATCTTTTTAAGTAAAGATTTAATAAAGCATGTTTTGCATTTTATAAAGATTTCTTTATTTTTATTTTTATGTGTGCAAAAGTTTTATATCTCTGTACAACGTGCGTGCAGTGCCCATAGCAGCCTGAAGAGGGTGTGGGGTCCCCTGGAACTGAAGTTACAGATGGTGGTGAGCCTCCGTGTGGTGCTGGGAACCAAACCCAGGTCTCCTGCAAGAGCAGCCAGTGCTCTTAACTGCTGAGCCTTCACTCCAACCCCCAGATTCCTTTTTCTTAAAAGCTATTGCTACCTTAGGCACTTGGAATGATTTCTCTTTGCTTTAGTTTCTTCTTTCTGGGGTTCCCGTTCAGCTAGACCACGTTTCTCATTGTTGGCCTTTTTATCGTCTTTGTTTTACTTTCTGTGTGATATTTTATTTCCAGCTCTTGGGTTGCTTTTTAAATTTTTCCACTGTTGGACCTTCCGTCTCTAGGAGCCCATTCTAGAAGCCGTCACTGTTTATAGCCTTCTGGTATTATGTCATGGACATGACCTTTCCTTCTGAGTCCCAGAGGACGGTTCTTATTTTTAATCTTCTACCTCTTGCTTGCCCATTTCCGTCAGAGTCCCTTAGCATATGTGTTTGGGTCTGTCATTCAGGGTGTTCTGGAGATGTCCTTAGTGATCCTAATGGTCAGGCTGATAGAGCTCTGGACTTGGGCTCTGAGGTCTTCCAGAAGGTGAAGATGTGGTCCAAGACTATAGGAAAGGGACTTTACCCATCTGGCAAGCCAAATGGTGACATCCTGCACGACCTCCCATTTGGCTCTGTAAGCACTAGAACTATGCAGTGTTCCAGAACTCCAGGATCCAGGCTGGAGTTCTGAGGATGCTGACAAGCCAATGAGAACATTCTGGGGGTTGTAGAGCATGGTGGTGTATAGCGGCTGTCAACTGGACAGGATCTAGAATCACCTAGTGTGTCTTGGGAGCGGGGGGTGCAGGTTTTAGTTTGGGTTGAGGGGGGAGACCCTATCCTTTTTTTTATTGCTTTATAAATAATACCATTCAAAAATTCTACTTCCTTCCCTCCTCCCATTTCCCTCCCACTCCCCCACTCACCCTTCCCCTTCCCCCCTCCAGTCCTAAGAGAGGGCAGGGTACCCTGCCGTGTGGGAAGTCCAAGGTCCTCCCCACTCCATCCAGGCTTAGGAAGGTGTGCATCCAAAGAGAATAGGATCCCAAAAAGCCAGTACATGCAGTAGAATCAAATCCCAGTACCATTATCATTGGCTTAGCAGTCTGCCCCAATTGTCAGCCACATTCAGAGAGTCCAGTTTGATCCCATGCTTGTTCAGTCCCAGTTGAGCTGGCTTTGGCACACTGTCTCAGTGGGTGGATCGACCCCTCGCGGTCCTGACTTCCTCGCTCATATTCTCCCTCCTTCTGCTCTTCAACTGGACCTTGGGAGCTCAGTCCAGTGCTCCAATGTAGGTCTCTGTCTCTATCTCCATCTATCTCAGGATGAAGGTCCTATGGTGATATTCAAGATAGTCATCAGGCTGGGCGGTGGTGGCACACACCTTTAATCCCAGCACTCGGGAGGCAGAGGCAGGAGGATCTCTGTGAGTTCGAGACCAGCCTGGTCTACAAGAGCTAGTTCCAGGACAGGTCCCAAAGCTACAGAGAAACCCTGTCCCCCCCCCAAAAAAACAACAACAAAAACAAACAAACAAACAAAGAAAGATAGTCATCAGTCTGCCTACGGGACAAGGCCAGTTCAGGCACGAGGAGGCCCTATCCTAAATGTGGGCAATTGCAAAGATAGCAACGTAGGAGGAGACTTGCAAAGTGGAGGCAGGTCTAAGCATCTAACTGGACAATGTGAACTCCACCAACCGCCCTCCTCTCTCCAACCTGGAGCCCTCCATCCCTGCCCAGCGTGGATTCCATCAACCCCAGGGAGGCCTTCAGTCCCTGGACAGCTTCTGCAATGTGAATGGCATTTTAGTTTGATTGTTTTCTTACATTCGGGGCCATCGTTTGGTTTTCCTCTCCTTTTTGAAGTCAGCTGTCTCCCTGGCCATTTTCCAACTTCTAAAATGGTGTCACGTTTCCTTGCTGGATGCTGTTTCTTTCATCATTTTCTGCTCCCTTTGAAAGATTGGCTTTGTAGTTTTTCTTTACCGTCATTTTAGAGTGGCGTGGTGGCTTGAATGACAATGGCCTACAGTTGGTTGGTTTTTACTCTTACTCTTTGGAGGCCCGCCAACCAACTCCCAAATAAATCATACAGAGTCCTATTCTTTCTTATGAATACCCAGCCTTAGCTTGGCTTGTTTCTTGCCAGCTTTTCTCAAATTATCCCATCTATCTTTTGCTTCTGGGCTTTTACCTTTCTCTATTTCTGTTTATCTTTTTTTCTTCCTTTTTATTCCCTGTCTGGCTGTGTGGTGAACCGTCAGCATCTTCCTCTCCTTTTCTTGCTCCTCAATCTTCTCCTTCCAGATTTATCCTCTTTATTCTCTCTGCCTTCCAGCCCCACCTATCCTTTCTCCTGCCTTGCTATAGGCCCACTCAGCTTTTTATTAGATGGTTCAGGTGTTTTAGACAGGCAAAGTAATACCGCTTCACAGAGTTAAACAAATGCAACATAAAAGAATGCAGCACATCTTTGCAACATTCAAACAAATGTTTCACAGCATAAACAAATGTAACACATCTTAAAATTATATTTGACAACAATGGCCCTCATTGGCTCAAGTCTTTGAATGGTTGTTTCTGAGGTTTCTATTTGGGAAGGATTAGGCAATGTGGCCTTGGAAGTGGTGTGGCATTAGAGCTGGATTTGTGATTTCAAAAGTCCACTTTGGGTCCAGCCTCTTGCTCTTTGCCTTCTGCTTGTGGATCAACTATTGCTTCAGTGACATACCTGTCTGCTTCCCACTATGATGATCATGGCTAACCCTCCAAACGGTAAACAAGACCTCAATTAAATGCTTTCTTTTATATAGAGTTGCCTTGGTCATGGTGTCTCTTCAGAGCAATAGAATGGTAACTAAGACAAGTAACTTGGAAGCAAGAAGAGAAACTCACAGGGGTAATATGCTGGGGGTTTTAGAAAATATTTTATTATTTGTATGTGTAGTAAGTATACTATCTGTTTGCAATGCCCATGGAGGCCAGAAGAGGGCATCAGATCTCTGGGGCTGGAGTTATAGGAAGTTGTGAGCCACCTGATATGAGTGCTGGGAACTGAGCTCAGGTCTATCTGGAAGGGCAGCAAGAACTTCTAACCACTTAAGCCATTTCTCCAGTCCCCTAATCTGACATATTTAATCTTAGGCATCTTAGTGGCAGTCTGCATTTGAGTTTTGTTTGATTTTATTAATTTATATGCACAGATATGTTTTTAAAAGGTTTTATTTTGTGCATGAGTGCCAGCAGAGATCAGAAGAGGAGTTGGATCTCTTAGAACTGGATTTACAGGTGGTCACGAGCCACCGTGTGGGTGCTGGAAACCAAACCTGGATATTCTAAAGAAGCAGGAAATTACTCTTAACCAATGAGCCACCTCTGTAGCCCCATGTGAAGGAATTTTAAATTCTTATTTAATTGCTTTAAACCAGTTGAACATTGTCAACCTGGTTAACTTTGGACTTGGTTATCAATTCGGTTGGCTAAGTGCCTTTTGGTTTGGACAGCTCACACGAGGTCCCCACCCCAGGGATGTTCTGGTGCCTCCCTCTAGGTCAGTCACGAATGTGCTGGTGGTGAGATTGTACCATTGGACTTCCCATCAAACGGTGCCATTGTTGTCATGCCTGTCCGTGCGATTGGGGATGACATGACTTCTGCTGCATGCAACCCTTTTCTAGAACTAGGGACTCTAGCTGGTGACATGCAGTGACAATGCCAGATGTGTGCTATTTCTGTCTAGTTGGGGTACCTTCAGAAATACATGACTTGTGGGTCCATTTGGTCTTGTGGGGTCAAAGGACTGCAAGACCAGCTCTAGTCCATAAAGCTCTCTTGACTTGAGCCTTCCTCTTGGGTGTCACAGTCTCCTGCTTTCTTCCCCTTCCTTTCTGATCTCCTCTGCGCTTCTACATTCACCTAATCAGATCTACCTAGTACTTGCTTTGTGCCCGCTCCTGCCCAGGGAAGAAATACATGGCATTGATGGAGACGCATGCCGATGGTTCCCATGCAGTGCGTTCTATGTTCTGACGGTGGAAAGGTGTCCTTTGGGGGACATAGTGGGTTATGAAAGGGGATAGAGGAGAGGGAGAGGCAGGGCCATGGTTGAATTGATAGGGCCTCAGGTACTCTTGTGAGCTGAGTGGCTTTCCTCAGAAGATGTTGGTATCCTAACCCCTCCCTGGTTCCCACGACTTGGTCTGATTTATAATTAAGCCCCACCAGCTGTAATTGAGCGTGGACTAAATGGAGACCACTCACCTGAGAACGAGTGAAATCTCTTTGTTCAGAGCTTGCTAGAGCGAGGAGTCCACTGTCATCATTTATGTTTGGCAGAGATTTGTGGCTGGGCATGGGAGCCAGGAAAGCTCCAGTATAGGCAGAAGGGAAGGCTTGCCTAGTGTGGGGACCGTCAGGATGATCAGGATGTTGGCAGGCGGCCTAGAAGCAGGGCTCCCTACATGCTTGGATAGAGAGAAGATTTGGCTTTCTTCAGTATATTTATGACCCTATGGGGCTGTTAAGGCAGCTGTCAGTACTTCTCAAGTCCTGGTCATTTAGGGCTATCCGTGACAGGGTTATGCCTGGCCTGGTCACTGCAGGCAATGCTTGGCATCTTGGGCTAGGCACAGGTTCTGGTCAGAGATCTGTTTCTGTGTATGGCCTGGCATTTCTTGTCTATCCAAACCCCCGGGAGTTAAATGGAGGCTCTTAGGGTGAGTTCTAATCCAACAGGACTGGTGTCCTTGAAAAAAAACAACAGAGATGAGGGTGAGGGGAAGGGCCACATGCTGATGCAGGCAGAGAGGAGAGCAGTGCAGTGTGGACCAAAGGTATCAAGGGTAGTGAAGTGGGGAAGTCCTCCCTGAAGCCTCCTGGGGAGTCCTCCCCAAAACCTCCAGGGATTCTTCCCTGAAGGCTCCTGGGAATCCTCCCTGATGCCTCCTGGGGAGTCCTCCCTGAAGCCTCCTGGGGAGTCCTCCCTGAAGCCTCCTGGGGAGTGAGGCCCTTCCCATGCCTTCACTATGACTTGACTCTTGGCCTGAAGAACTGTGGGACTGTGGGCCAATGCATAGCAGCAGGAGCAGGGCAAGAAACCCCTTTGTAGGATTAACTGGCATCCAGAAGAGTGGGGCTGATTTTCACACATCCTGGCCATGGGCCACTGGCTTCATACTAACCCAGGGACTTCTCAGAATGTGCTTCCCCGGTCTTTTACATGGACCTGTGGAGGAGGAGTCTCCGAAGAAGGGGGTCGGAGGACTTGGTCTGAAGTCCCAGGTTCACTGAAGTTCCGGAACATTTTCTTGTAGGCGTGTTTCATTTGTATTTTAGTAAATAAAGACTGCCTGAAGATCAGAGAAAAAAAAACAGCTCCACTGGTCAGCCTTACAGACGAGGCAGTGGTAACACACACCTTTAATCCCAGTAGCCACACTAGTTGCCATGGAAACCAGGTGGTGCATGCCTTTCATCCCAGTCCTAGAGAGGATTATAAAATGGGAGGAGACAGCTCTCAGTCACAGTCTCATTCTGAGATTCCTGGAGGCAGGATCGCCTTTTCGGACTGAGGTAGAGGTGAGAGCCAGAGGTTGCTTGCTTTGCTTTTCAGATCTTCAGGTTGAACCCCAATGTCTCTCTTTTTAATTAAGCATGCTTCATTTTCTGTTTTTAATGTCAAGATTTTTAGTTACTATTACTTTTTATTTGATTTTTTTTAAAAACAATTTTACATTGTGGGTGTTTTTGCCTGAGTGCCTGTCTGTGCAGCATGAGCCTTGCCTGCTGTCTGCGGCCAGAAGAGGGTGCTGGATCCGCTCCAACTGGAGTGAAAGATGGTTGTGAGCTGCTTGCTGCGTGGTGCTGGGAATCAAACCCGGATTCTCTGGAAGAACAACCGGTGCTCTTAACTGGACCTGCGTGGTGGAAAGAGAGAACTGATTCTTGAAAGTTGTCCTCTGACCTTCAACCATGTGCTGTGGCTTGGGAGTGGGCTGCAGACACACACGAGCTCGCGTGTGTGCACGCGCACATGCACACACACACATAATAAGCAAACAAATAAAATAATTAAAACCAAGACGAAACCCACTGAGGGTGAGCATCACCCCTATACCTGGGTAAAAGTTCATATGATCTTCCAGTTTTTTTCTAGGCTAAACTGTAGCTTCCTTTAGACAACGTTTTCTTGACCATGTGCAGTTAACTCTTGGCTTCTCCAGCCTGTTCACTCTCCCCATCCCTTCACTCTTCTGGGGTGGCAGCCCCATATCAGCTCAGCAGCTGATAGGAGCCCCCTTTTGTTCCTTCCACCAGGAGTCATTGGCATGCCAAAACCCGACTGACTCTCTTCTGCCCCTCTTGCCTAAGCACCAAGGCCGCCGGTCCTTCTACAGTCACACCTTGGCACACAGCAAAGGAAGAGAGTCTGGGACCCAGGTTCCTGCTGTTGTTTTGAAAATCAAACAGCTCCTTCTAGAGCAGCCTCCTTCTCTTCCCTTCCTCCCTCTGCAGAGCCTCCCTCCCCTGAGGCCCATAGGTCATCCTGTCCCCACCACCCCCACCTCCCACGCTGTCAGTGTCACCCCACCCTAGTGCCCGAGGACAGTTATTTTATTTGGAAATCAAGTGGGCTGCAGCACCAGGAAGAAATTCTTTTCCATGCAAAGACAGTGTGTGTGCCCTGAAGAGCCTGGGGGCTGGGAGAGCAGGGCAGCTTCTCTCCTCACACTGCCTCCTTCAATCCTCCAAGTTACCCTAGTTGTGTGTGACCAAGGCTGCAGCTGGGAAAAAAAAAAAAGATCCTCCCTGGAAGCATCGAGAAGCGTGGCCGTTGTCGTTAAATTAAGAAAAGATGGGAGAGCGAGAAGCAGGCCAGGGTGGCTTACCTGCTGGCAGTGTAAGGCTTTCTCCACATTGTAGGCGAATTTTAAAGTCTTGCCGCAGGTGGCAGGAGCTCTGTGCAGAGTCTCAGCTTTGGGTGCACAGAGACTGAGAGGCAGCGGGGGTTGAGCATTTGCTACGAGCCTTCTGGGCACCTACCCTAAATGATCATATTTGGGGAAGGGGGCAGAGTCCCATGGAATCTTCTGACAATACATGGGGGCTCTCTGTCTGGGAGAATCAACTCCCTGCCTTAGATGGCAGTGGCTTCCTTAAGATAATTGATGCATAATTGGAATCCACCAGCCTAGCTTTCCTTCCCTGCTTTATTGAGGTAGCGTTAACCTGTGGACACTGGTATGTTTCAGGTGGATGCCAGTTAGGTTGGGATAGTACATGTAGTGACACGGTCAGCACGTTCAAGGTCAAGTTAATTTGCCCACAGTTATATCTTGAATATACAGGAAGAACACCCTGGTGACAGTTGTTTAGAAACCCAGGCTCCTCCCCACACCAGTCCTCGCTGTTCTTGGACACTGAGGTCATCACAGGCATTTAGAAGTGACGTCACTATCCTCATGCCCACAGAAGACCCCCACAGGACCTGAAGACAGGTTCGGGCTTCCAGGAAACAGAAGTGGAACAGGATGAGGCTCTTCAGAGATCCTAGAGTCCGGGACACTTCTGGAAGAAAGAGAGGAACTGGTCTAGGGGGAGACAGCAGCCAGATGGTCCAGGCGGCACGTCAACTTCATCTTCCTGACCAGCTGTCACTGGGGAAATGTGCCCTAGGCTGGAAGGGAGCCAGAGAAAGGATGGATGAGAAATCGGGTAATCTAGCTATCTTCAGGGCGTATTCTCCAGCTCCAGATGACAGTGGTCTTCGCGGATGTAGACAGGAAGTGAGGCCGTCTAAAACCCGGTCTTGAGCTGTCTGTCTTTAATCGGTGTTTCTTCCTGACGCTCCTGTCCACCGTCAAGCCACCTGCAGCAGGTCCACCTGCGTGGGCTGCTGTTTGCACATGCTGGCACTGGGTTGATCGCCAGCTAGTGGGTGACTGCACAACGTCGGGGCCTGGCCACATGACAGCAGCATTGCCAGGCAACAGCTGGCTCGCTTCTCACGGATCAGCGGCTGAGCTCCTGGTGAAGACCTCTCCCTGTCCACCCCTCTGCAGAAGCATTTCCTGTAGGACCAGGGACAGGGCAATAGAACACACTGGTCAAAAGCCTAAGGTTAAAAAACACTTGTGTCGTAGGATGGTTCTGGCTGCAGATAGTGTGTTGTGAGAGAGATACGTGGCTCACAGAATTGATAGTTTGGGTATACCATATAGACAATTTCATAATACTTTTTTGTTTTGTTTTTCAAGACAGGGTTTCTCTGTGTAACAGTCCTAGCTGTTCTGGAACTAGCTCTTGTAGACCAGGCTGGCCTTGGATTCACAGAGATCCTCCTACCTCTGCCTCCGGAGTGCTGGGATTAAAGGCGTGTGCCACCACTGCCCGGCTACAGTTTCATAACACGTTACAAACTGTTTTGAATGCATGCATGTGCATGTGTATATGTGCGTGTCCTTGTGTGCACATGGAGGCCAGAGGGAAACCTCTGCTGTCATCCTTGGGAATGCCTCTGGGAAAGGATCTCTCAGAGCATGGAACTCACCAAATAGGCTAGCTGGTCAGCAAGCTCCGGGGGTACTCCTTTCTCTGCTGTGCTAGTTCTGGGATGGCAAATACGTGTTCCTGCAAGCAGGTGTCAGCATACCCAGAAGTTCCCCATGGGTTCTGAGGGTCGAACTAGGGTCCTCATGCTTGCGAGGTAAGTGCTTTACCAACTGCCCAAATTAGCTTCAGTTGTCAATGTGACGTAACTAGAGCAGCGGTCCTCAACCTTCCTAATGCTGCGACCCTTTAGTACAGTTCTTCATGGTGTGGTGACCCCGACAACCCCAGCTATAACATTATCTTCATTGCTACTTCATAACTGCAATTTTGCTACCGCTATGAACTTTAATGTAAATATCTGGTTTTCCAGTGGTCTTAGGTGTTGACCCCTGTGAAAGGGTCCTTCCGTCCCTCGAGGGGGTCTCGACCCACAGATTGAGAACCACTGGTCTAGCATCATCTGAGGACCTCTCAGCCTGAGGGGTTGCCTAGATTAGCCAGTGACCATGTCTGTGCGGGGATTGTGTAAACTGATGATGTAGGAGGGCACAGTACACTGTGGGTGGCACCGTCTCTAGGCAAGTAGACCTGAACTGTCTGAGAAAGTTAGCTAACTGGGCAGTGGTGGCGCACTCCTTTAATCCTAGCACTCAGGAGGCAGAGGCAATGGAGGATCTTTGTGAGTTCAAGGCCAGATTGCTCTATATACCAAGTTCCAGGCCATCCACAGCTACATGGAGAGAACTTGACTCAGAGGAAAGGAAAGAGGGTTGGCTAAGCCCTAGGATGGAGCCTATGATGGAGCCAGTGAGCAGCATCCCTCCCTGGTCTTGGTTTCAGTTCCTCCCCAGGGATGACCTGGAAGCTGAAGAAAACCCTTGCCTCTCCCCAGTTGCTTTGGTCATGGTTTTGCCACAGCAACAGAAAGCAAAAGCAAAGGAGCCTCTCCCTTAACTCCTTTATAAATGTCCCCAAAAGTAGCCAGGAAAGAGACAAATGGGGAGAGAAATGAGGGGGCAGGTGGGCACACGGTGCCATGGCGTGCTTGTGGGAGTCACCTGGGTCCTGGGGCTCAAGCTCAGGTCCGCAGGCTTGGTGGCGAGCATCTTTACCCGCCGAGTACTTCTATTGGCCCTGTACTTCTATTTTTTGGAAAACCCCCTATACCGCTTTCCACAGTGACTTGTCCCAGTTTTACGCTCCCACCCACAGCCAGTGTGTATTTATAGCCTCTACTTTGTATACGGAATTTGTTTATGTGAATTAGTGGGCTTTCAGGTTGTATCTAACACTGGGCTCATGAATCTCAGCTTTTGGGAGGCCAAGGCAGGAGGGCTCAGAGTTCCAGGTTAGCCTAAACTTTCCAGCAAGACCCTGACTCTGAATGAATAAATAACGAATAGAAACAAAAGAAAACGACAAGGTTGACTTTTTCCCTATTCTACAACAACCGTAAAGAATTGATCGGATCTACTTTGCTTTTTGAGACAGGGTCTCTCACTGGTCCGGTACTCATCCAGTCGGCTAGACTGACTGGCCAGCAAGCCCTGGGTCTGTCTGCCAGTCTCTTCCTCCCCAGCCCTGGGATTGTGAATGTGTGCCGTCCGTCATACCTGGTGGGGATCAGATTCAGGTGCTCATGCTTGCGTGGCAAGTATTTTACCAGCGGAGGCATCACCCAGTCTTAATCAATGGCACCATCATGCAATAACATAGACGGTAGGAATAGGAAATGCATCCTCGACTGAGAATTTTCCAGAAGTCCCAGGCTTTTGGAAACAATCGAAGACCTTTGCATGATTAATAAGATGAGATATCTGCATGAGTGGTTTAAACCTAAAATTTTATGGAGGCTACTGCAAACAATTCTGCAGGGACCTTGTTTCTTTTAGCTCATAAATGGGGAATATGTTGAAATTTCCAAAGGCCAAGCGGGTTGGGATGAAAACATTGCTTCTAATGAGTCTCACACTTAGTCATTTCCCCAAGTGGAGTACATTTCGGTAGCGGTGGGAGTTGGTGATGAAGCTTTTCGATTCCCCACATCGCTGCAGTTCCAGCCTGTTTAGCACAGTGGCCACATATTGCTAATAACCTGTGGGTCAGCCTTGAACCTCGGAAGTCTCAGCGCTCGGGGCATAACCAAGAGAAAGAGAATGCTGCCAGCCATCCCCTTTTCCCATGGAAGTGGCCAACCACATGCAGATGTAATTAAACCAAGGTTTCTTTTTTTTTTTTTTCCTGAGTTTTCCAACCATGTATTTTATTAGAGTTTTCCATGGGGTTAGTAGGAGGAGAGAGTTTGGGGGTCAGAATGAGGAAGGAGAGACTTGTTCATTTATGCCACAGCAAGCCTGCAACAGATGCTCTGACCATGCATTTCTTGCAATGAGTTTCCACTCCAAGCAACAGAAAGTCCTAAATAACTGGGCCTTGCCTTATAGAGAAAAAAAAAATCTACAAGGAATCTAGGCCCAGTAGAGTGTCCCATAACATCAGTGACACTGATGCCTTTTTGCTCTGTGGAAGGTTGCTTTCATCTTCGGGTTCCTTTGTAGTCCAAAAGGGCTGCTGCCCTGACAAATATTGCTTCTTTCCGACAGCAGGAAGGATGGAGCGGAGGAAAGCTTGCTTCAGCCTTTTACTACGGGATGCTTCGGGGTTAAAATGCTGTCACATGGGCTCACACAGCTGCAAGGGCTACTGGGAAATGTAGACCGTATCCTAGCTGCCCCAGTGTCCCTCCAAGAGCTAGCATTTCCGCCGGGCGGTGGTAGCTCACCCCTTTAATCCAGGCACTCAAGAGGCAGAGGCAGCCTGACCTCTGTGGGTTTGAGGCCAACACTACGGAGTGAGCTCCAGGACAGCCAGGGCTACACAGAGAAACCCTGTCTCAAACCCTCCCCAACAACAAAAGGAAGGAAGACGGGAAGAAAGGAGGAGCTAGAGTTTCTTTTAGGGAAGAGAGGGGAGACTAGGTTACCACAGATATCTGTTTTCACTCCATGTAGCTGCAAAAAAACTAGAAGAGGTAGATTTAATCCCAGCACTCAGGCGGATCTCTGTGAGTTGAAGACCAGCTTTAACTACATGGTAAGTACCAGGCCAGCCAGGGTTATACAGTGAGACCCTGACTTAAGAACAAACAAACAAATAAGAAAGTAAATAAACAAATAAATATTTAGATAGGTTTATTTTCCAGGGGATAGAACCAACTGTGTGTGCCAACTCTGCCCACTGTATATGAGAGAAGAGCCTTTGGGGTGGCCAGAAGGGAGACCAGTGAAATTCAGTAAGGAGCCGGAGCCATCAGCCCTCTGGCCCTGTCTTTGGCTTTTCCTGGCTGGTTGGCATTAGAAGACTCATGAAACGTCTTTGTGTTTGAGAGTTGCCACCTGAAGCAAGCTATGGATGACACCCAGTGACCCAACACTTAAGACATGCCCATACTAAGAAGTCATTTATCTGAATTCCTTTTTCATATTTTATAGTAGTTCTTTGAGAATTTTCCACAATGGACATTGATCATATTCAACCCCAACTCCACTCTGATCCATCCCAGATCCCTACCCACCCAGCTTTGTGATCTATCTATCTATCTATCTATCTATCTATCTATCTATCTATCTATCTAAATATGTCATATATATAAATATAATACATATATATTAACTATACCCGTAAAGTCCAATTTGTGCTGTTCTTAGGCTCTTAGATTTGGGGCCCCCCACTGGTGCGTGGTTGATTTCTCAGGGACCCCACTCTTAAAGAAATTTCTTACAGCCATTTGTCATTTGAATTCCAGCTCCTGCTGGGCCCCATGGCTCCTCCTTGCATGGTGGGGCAGCCCCTTGCTTTGATGTTCCATCCCTCTTCGAGAGCTTCTGTGTTCAGTGGGTAGGGACAGGCTGCTCTCAGCATCATTCTGAGTCACACATGATTAGGAAGATACATCTGCCAGGGGACAGAGAGGGAGATAGGCAACTCTTATTAGCATCTAAAACCAATTATGAAGGCTTTTTGCCGTATCTGCGGCGAGGGGTTGTCTGAACAGCCTCCAACACAACTGGGAGTTAGCTGTGCTTGGATGTAGACCAGTGGGGAGAAACAGAAGGGAACAGGAGGTTATCAGTCCCTGACTAAGGAATGAAGCATTATGTCCCCTTTACAGTGGGCTGCTTTTCTTCCTCTGGAGTGGCAGTTCTCAACCTGTGGGTGGCGACCCCTTCACAGAGGCTGCGTATCAAATATTCTGCATTTCAGATATTTACATTATGACTCATAACAGTCACAAAATTACAGTTATGAAGTAGCAACAAAAATAATTTTATGGGTGGGGGTCAGTGCAACTTGAGGAACTTTATTAAAGGGTCGCAGCATCAGGAAGGAAGCGGTGCAAACTTCCTACGCGTGGCTGGAGAGAAGATAGGTTAAGCTTTGAAGAGCATGTGTTTGCTGTGGTAAATACTCACTGCTCCTATTGCTTGGAAAAGTAGCTGTAGGCAGACATAGGAGCCAGTGACTTTGATGTCTCCCCATAAGCCTTCATCTGTAGGGGCTCAGGAGACGTTTCTGTCAGTAAAGTGCTTGCCATCCAAGCTTGAGGTGGTGAGTTCGCTCCTCAGCACCGCAGCAGAAGTTGGGCCTGGTGGTGCATGCCTTCAGTTTCAGTTCTGTGCTGGGAGGAATCAGGAGGAACTCAGGGGCCAGCCAGTTTACTGGAGTCAGTGAGAGACCCTATATCAAAAAGTAAGATAAGGTAAAGAGTGATTGAGGAAAACAGCCAATGCTGACTTCTGGCCTCTATGCACCTAAGCACACACTTGTGTATGCATGAGTGCCCCTTCTCCATTTACCCTTTATTTATAAAACCAGGTAGTAATTAGGTTTGGCTTGTGAGCCACCCTCTGCTAATTTTTGACCTAACGTTTAGTGAACTAACGGGTCAGTTCACGTCTTCTCTCCTTCCTTTGGCTGTTTCAGACTGTGTGGGTTATCATATCTCTATACTGACTCGGTCCCTGCAGGGGTGGCGGGTTCCACTGTCCTGCAGGAAAGACCCACTCTGTTGCTGATCTTGATGATTTCAGGGCCCAGTTTTCTAGAGTTCTGGCAGAAGAGCACTTTAGCTGATTTCTTGTTAACGACCGTCCCATCGGTGGGTTTGGATGGCCTCCCTGATGCTCCAACCAGTCATAGAACAGTTTTTCAATTTGAGCTGATGGGCTCCAGGAGACAGGAGCTAGAGCTGTCTCGCCTCAAGAGTTTTGGCACCCAAAGCACCACCCACTGGGATAGACTAACCCAGACGCAGGCACTCAGGGACTTCTAAAATGTTGTGTGCATTGGTATGTATGTATGTATGTATGTATGTATGTATGTATGTATACATGCATGTATGCATGCTGCTGTCCATTGGTTTATACATATGTATGACTGTAATGTCCTACAATTGTGAGAAAAAAACCCACATCTGTTTGCCACCCTAACCATTTGTGTGTGTGTGTGTGTGTATGTGTGCATGTGAGCACACACTCTTGTTATTTGCTGCCGTGCAGCCCAGGCTAGTCATCCTATGAGATTTGGGGGATCGTGTCTCGACTGACCATCTCACAGTACAGCTTGATATGGGTCCTGTCAACGCCAACACGTGCCCTCATACTTGTGTGGCCAGCATGTGACCCACTGAGCCATTCCTCTCACTTTTTTTTTTTTTGTAAGTGGGCCAGTGAGCAAGCCTGCCCACTGGAGTCTGGTCCCAGATTCCCACACGGTGGAAGAGAAGAAGCAGGTTTACAGTTGCTCTCTGACTTCTACTGGTGTGCCATGGTACACATGCTCCTCCTCGCCCCAGAATAAATAAGTAAAGTTTAATTTTAAAAAACAAAAGCAGAAGAAAAATGCAAACAGGATAATCTTCTAGTCCCTTATTTATTTGGACATGGTTATTGGGTATCTCCCTTAGGCGGAGGCACTGGGCTACTGCTGGAATTCTGATCTTTTCAGGACACAGCCAATAAACAAGTAGACATACCATTCTACCGAAGAAGAGAAATTATTTAGCTGTGGGTGTTTTATAGAAGGGTCAGCAAGTGCTGAGGTTGTGGCTCATCAGTCAAGAGCACTGGCTGCTCTTCCAGTGGACTTGGGTTCAAGACTCAGAACCCATATATTGGGTCACAACCATTTGTAGCTCCAATCCCGGGGGAATCTGACACCCTCTTCTGACCTTTGAGAGCACCAGGCATGCATGTGCTGCACAGATATGCATGCAGCAGAGTACTCATGCATATAAAATGAAATAAATAAATATTTCTTTTCAAAATGTGGCAGCCTGCATTCCAGGACAGAAGTAGGGGAGTGGACCTGCGTATAGCCCTTCCTACGTCAGGGTCATGTGCCTGTCTGCAGAAGCCCACGGCTGGAAGTGAATTACAATAAAGCTTACTCATGAGACTTTGGAAAGATGGAGGTAAAATTCACATCAGATCAACTATTTTCTTTCTTTTAAAAAATATTATATATATACATATATATATATACATATATATATAAGCATTTTGCCCACATCTATTTTCACCCGTATCTCTGGCTGTGTACCATATACCTGCAATACCTGTAGAGGACAGGAGGGGGTGTCAGATCCCCTGGGACTGGGGTTACAGACACCTGCGAGCCATCATGTGGATGCTGGGAATTGAACCCTGATCTGCAAGAGCAGCCAGTGCTCTTAGCTATGATGCCATCTCTCCAGTGTAACCATTTTCAATAAATGATTAAGGGTCATTAACAGGATTCACACCCATGACCTTCATGTACATCCAAAACTTCTCATCGTCCTAAAATAAAACCCTGTATCCACTAAGCCCTTCCTACCTGTTCCCTCTTTCTGTAGCCCCTGGCAATCAGAACTCCTCTTTCTCCCGTGGAGTTACCTACTCTAGCTTTTGCATGTATGTGGAATCACAGAGGATGTGATCCTTGGTGTCTGGCTTCTTTCACTGCGATATGTATCAGTGCTTCATTTTCATGGATGAATAATATTCCATTGCATAGATATACCCTTCACGTTTATTCATCCACCAGTCCTTGGACGCGTGGGTTGCTTTTGTCTCTTGGCTGTCTTGAGTGGTGTTTCTAGGCACATTGCTCGGCAACGACTTTTTGTTTCCATCCACTTTCCTTGGTAGGGAAGGGGTTATGTGATCATAGCTTGATTTAGAGGTCATTCCGTTTCCAAACCATTATAATTAATAAGTGGAGGGTGACCTACATTCTCCTTTTTCTCTTCACTGAGCCCAGACTTCCATTTCTCAGGCTTGGGATAATAAAAAAAAAATCTCTGTCCTCTTTGTTCCAAAAGAATCTCCCCATGTCAGCTCCCCTGTTGTCCCAGGGCTGCCACCTTAGGGCTGCAATGTCTTCCACTTAGACATTGTTTCACATTCTCCTGATGGTGTCTCCCCAGGTCCTGCCTTGGGGGGAGCAGGAGCAGGAAGAGGTAACTGAGGGAGGTTGTGAAAATCCCTCTTCTGGAGGAATGCACCCTCCTCCTTGGTGGATTTCCTGCAATGCCTTACCCACCACGTTCTCCTGTGGACAGGAAAGAGGACTGGGGCCAAAGGATTTCAGGGTTTGCTGTCCAGTCCTATTTCTGAATTGTTCTCCTCCATCTTATGTAGCCCAGGCTAGCCTTTGACTAGCTCTGTAGCCATAAATGACCTTGCACTTCTGATCTTCCTGCCTCCACCTCTCCAGCATGCCACTACGCCCTGCTTTCCTGACTTTTCTTTAAGGACATTGCTCTATTTGATGCTACCTGGGAGTGCTGCTGTGAACGGGATGGAACATAGGAGAGAAAGAGAGAAAAGGAAGGCTGGGAGGGTAAAATTTAACATGCGGAGTATGTTATATACATAGAGACAAAACAGTGTGGAGACATCGGTTAGTTCTTTCTCTGTCTTTGACTTTGAAAGCTTAATTTCTCTAGTATTTCAGCCTCTCCAGCATTTAGCAGAGAAGAGAGCCCCGTGTTGGGAAGACACGGATTAGTTGACTTCAAGGGACTGAAGCAGGATGGAGCCCTTGCGGTTCCTCTACCACAGCTGTGCCCAGACCTTGGGGATTCCCCCGATCCTGGGATGGGTAAGCACAATGGGGCATCCTTTACTCTGATAGACTCAAAGCGAAACATCAGCTCCTCTTTGAGGTTTAATTCTGGAACTAATCATGTTTCTTGCTCAGGTCATCCTGCCTCCAGATTTCCCATTGTCTGTTGAGCCGGAGTCTGTGAGGACCCAGTGTTTGCTTGTTAATCTAAGGGGTGGCTGAGCCCTTGGCTTCCCAGGGCAGGGCCACTTTCATTGTCAGCGGGATGCCTTGGGTGTAACTTACCACTGGGGGACATCTGCATTATCTAATTTATTCCTTTGAAGCATTTCATTCTCGCTGATTGCTGCTTAAAGGTCATTGCCAAGTAAACACGGACGGAAAGGTCAGCGTACCCAGCTGAAGAAGCCTCTGAAAGTGGCTTTGATCCTGCTCAGTGTCAACTCCAACCTCCTCTGACCTTCCCTGCTGCCGGGAGAGCCTCTTCTGGTGGCCTGTGGCTAATGGTGTTGCCTTTGGCTTTTAGGCACTGGGACTTGGAATGGCAGTGCAGGAAAATGGGTAGAAATTGCACTGCAAACTTAATTTTGTTTGTGTGTACATATGAGTGTTCGAGTGTGTGTGTGTGTGTTAGCAAGAGGTCAATTTTTAAGTGTCATTCCCCAGGAGTCATCTATTCTGATGTTTTAAAAATGGCATATATATTTATGGCTTTTAAGACAGAGTCTCACTATGTATCCCTGGCTGGCCTGGAACTTGCTATGTAGATCAGACTGGTTTCACATTCTCAGATATCCACCTGCCTCTGCCTCCTGGGTGCCAGGATTAAAGGTAGCACCACAATACCCAGCTGCTTGTGCACATATGTGTGTTCACGGGTATGCACATGTGTGGAGGTCAGATAACAACTTGTATGAGTTGGTTCCTTTCTTCCACTGTTTGGGACCCTGGGATTGAGTTTAGGCCATTAGATGGGCAACTGTCTTGACCCACTGAAGAATCTTTCTGTCCTCACTCTGTTTTTTGAGATAGGGTCTCTCACTGGCCTATAGCTCGCAGAGTTGGCTAGGCAGGTCAGTCAGCAAGCTCCAGGCTCCTCCCGTCTCTGTCTCCCCAGTGCTGGGAAGCCAAGCGTTTCTCACCAAGCTTGGCTTTTCCACGTGGGTTATTGAGGGTTGAGTCTTCATGCTTGTGATTCAAGTACTTCACCAACTGAGCCATCTCCCCACCCCCACCCCCCTCAATTTCAGTCTGGACCAAAGTGCAAACCAACCATGAGGAATAGGGGCTGGGAACGGAGCCATCTCCAGATGGCAGTGAGGAATCCTGCCGAAGTCACTGAGCAGCCGGTGCAGCCAGGCTCCTGCCCACAATGAGTCAGCTGCCTCAGACAAGTCCATGCGATTGTAGGTTTGCTGAGCAGATTCTAGACGAACACAGGGCAGGGAAATTACAGCAAAAGACCAGGGGAGTGTCCCTTGGCATTTCTCAAACAATAAAGAAGGGGCACACACTTCCATCCAAGGTCTGGGTGTATGCTCCTCAGGGGCAGTGGTCAGGAGATGAGCCACCCAGAGAGTCACACTGGACTCTGGCCTTGGATTTCTGTCACTCTCTGTGTGGGTTCATGCAGTGGGATGTAAGTGCTGTGGCTGTGGACTCACTGATTGTCACATGCCTGGGCAATGAGGCAGGCTCAAGAACCAAATACAGAAAACAGTCAGTCAGATTTGGGCCCAATGAAGGGTCCCTGTGGGGAAAGATGGATTACCGCGGTAAGGAGGAAGGTTCACGGTTGGGAGAACCAAGGAGGGAGACAAACGGTATTGACAATCAGCGGGGAAGGCTAATAATTGTGGGGAGCCAGATGGGAAATGTGTGGCTGTGAAATGAGTGAGGGAGAGAGAGAGAGAGAGAGAGAGAGAGAGAGAGAGAGAGAGAGAGAGAGGAAAAGAGGGAGAGAAATCACTGTCATAGAGACATTCCAGAAGCCGGCTAAATTTCATTGTGGCGCAGAGGTTCCCTGTCACGTGCTTCAATGTAGCATTCCAACATCGATTTAGCTCTATGCAGTGTGTCTTTTTTTGGGGGGGGGAAGGGGGAGAGAGTTTGGTTTTTTTGAGACAGGGTTTCTCTGTATCCCTGGCTGTCCTGGAAAGCCCTGGTCACCCTGTAAACCAGGTTCTCTAACTCAGAAATCTGCCTGCTTCTGTCCTGGGCACTGGGATTCAAGGCATGCATCACCACACCCAGCTTGACGTGTGTCTTTTTCACAGGTGTTGAGATCGAGGCAGATACAGGGCTGGGATGTTCAAACACGTGCTTCTCAGAGGACGAAGCTGCCATTACAGCACCCGAATGGGGACATTGGTGAAGATCCATGACTAGCCCTCAGCCCTGGGCAGAATAAGGAATGTCCATTTACCTGCGATGACAGTGACATAAATGTGGAGACCACTTTCATGAGTGGGACTTGGCAATGCCTGTCAAAATGAAGTGTGTCCTTTCCTTATGACCCAGCTTGCCCCAGCTTGCCCTTCGAGGAAGGGATGTTGTGGAAACAGCCTCAATGAGACATGCGTAAGAGTGTAGTCTAGGCTGGGTGGTGGCGCACGCCTTTAATCCCACCACTCAGGAGGCAGAGACAGGTGGATCTCTGAGTTCGAGGCCAGCCTGATCTACAGAGCGAGTTCCAGTACAATCAGGGCCACACAGAGAAACCCTGTCGATAAAGCAGAGAGTGTGATCTATGCCAGGGAGGGTAGAGGTATCTCGTAGGTTTCTCAGGAAGGTATGTCAAATCCAAACGCACAGTCCCACAGTGGGTACCACACAGCAAAGGAAGGAGAGGCGAAGTGGCCCTGGTGGTGCCTGTGATAGGCCACCAAGTCATCCAGTATGTTCCTGAGTAACACCATCATCATGGAAGGATATAAGGGTACATGCAAAGGTATTTGTTTTCAAATTAATAGTTACATATATAAATATGCACAGTCACATTATATAATTTAGCTTTATAGACATCCATACATGTATCTCTAAGAAGATAGATTTGTGGACATACATGTGTGTCAAATATGTATATGTCCATTTATCTATGTGTATGTTTGTGTAGGACACACAAAAATAGTTTAGAAGACATTACTTTGAACTATTAATCATCGTTATCTCCATTGTGACCACTTAACTCCACCCCTTAAAGGCTTCACAACCTTAATAATGGTATATTGGGGTGAGCTTCCAACACAGGAACCTCTAGGGAACACAGCAGTTACCCAGGGAATTAGGAATGCACACAGGCCCCAGGGGATAAATTGGCTTTCAAGAGAGACAGAAATTGGGTTTCGAGATGGCTGAATGGATGCTTGTCAACTTAGCATCACCTGGGGAAGCCTCTCTGGGTACCAGAGAGGGTTTTCTCCCTACTCATAGTCCATCATAGATGCTCTGACTCAGTCCATGGCAGGAGGGATGCGTCACCCCGAGACGTCCCACTCAGCCAGCCATAACCTTTGTTTTTGACATGCTGTAGTTGGGGAGGGGCACAAATGAGTCGGGGAGAAGCCTGCATGATGCTGAGAGGGTTAGGCTGGCCTCCCTCCTAGTGCAGGACTCAGGAAGAGCCCAGTGGAGGAAAGCAAGGTTGAGAGGGGCAGATTCGTGCCTAGAAGCGGTGGGCTGTCCGCTGAAGAAAGGGCCCTACACAGATGCACAGGCTGGACTGAGTGAGGTCAGAGTGTATAATTTACATCTGACACTAAGGCCCTGCCAGCCCAAGGGAGGATTACTATTCTGTGACCCTCCAAGAAAGAAAAGCTACCCCAAATTATAATACCCATTTATGCTTCAAAAATCTAGCCTAGACAAACAAAAAGGTCTCTTTTAGGGCTGGAAGGTAGCTCTGTCTGAAAGTTGTTTGTCCTGTGAGGATGAGGACCGAGTTCCAACCCTCAGAATTATGAGTCAAATCTCATGGTGGACACTGTCATCTCAGAGGAAGGTGGACACTAGAGGGTCCTTGGGACTCCCTGGCTAGCCAGCCATGCTGAACCAGTGGGCTTCAGGTCCAGTGAGAGACCCTGCCTCAAAACATAAGGTGGAAAGCGATAGGGACGATACTGGTGTCGGTACATGCACACACACACACACACACACACACACACACTCACATGTGCGTACACACAGGCATGAGTGCACACACAGACTGTGCACACACATGCATACACAGAACCCAAAAGAAAATTGGAAACCCTTTTAGGCTTAGTTTGATCATATGTTATACATATCCATAAAAGAAACCATATGCATAACAAATACATGTTTGTGTTATGTGTATGATCCTCATATACACAGAAAAATTATGGAATAAATTGAAGAGGAATTATTTCTTAACACATCCCTCATGGTTTGAATCTGATACTTTGCTTTTATTTTTCAAATCAGTTGAACTCAAGGGAGTTTTCTGTTTTTCTTTTTGCATGGTATTTTGCCTGGGGCCCTACTGATGCTAATTCAGATGGGTAGATTTAAGACAAATATTCAAGCCAGGCTTGTCGGTGTGTACCTGGAAACTGAGGCAGGAGGATCATGTGTTCCAGGCTAGTCTGGGCCATGAGGAGCATTTGAAATCAGCCTGAGTAATTAATGTACATTGGAACCCTATCTCAAAAGAAAAAGGCAAAAGCCGGGGTGGTGCAATGGCTTGGTGTGTACGGTAGCTTGCTGCTAAGCTGGACATCCTGAGTTCGATTCTTGCTCGAAGGAGATGATAAAAGGAGTGTACCACCTCCAGCCAAGTTGTCCTCTGCCAGGAGCTGTGGTGTGCACAGGTTTTTGGTGTTGTTTTGTTTTGTTTGAGACAAGATCACCTGGAATCAGGCTGGGCTCAGACTTGCTCTGTATCCAATGACAACTTGAAACTCCTTCCTGCGTAAGTCTGGGATTCCAGGCACGTCCCTCCACACCCAGTTCCTGCTATCCTGAGGATGAAGCCCAGGGCCTGGTGCTTGCTGGGCAAGCGTGCTAGCAGTCCCCGAATCCAGCGTTTCAAGATGCTAAATTGTGGAGAATGGAGGTCAAGAGTGCATCTTACAATCGGCAAGATATATATGGGTCCGCCTTCCTTCTACACCGTAAGGGTGGGGAATGCCCAGGCTAGCCTGGAGGCAGACATGGGAGGCTTTTGGCAGTCCCTAAGCCTTGTGCAGTGACACATATAGTAAATAACACTCTTCTGCAGTGGGGGCGCAGCGTCAAGTGCCCTCGCCTGGGACGGCTTCACACCTTCTGTTAGATGGCTGAGGAGTGTGCAGACGGATTGCCCTGGGTATCCTAACAAACGAACATCCCCCCCCCCTCTTCCCCTCCCTCTTTTTTTTTTTAAACAATGCCATTAGAAAGCGTCGGATATGACTCATAATGGCACACGAATAAAAGGCAAAAGCCTCTATTGCTTTCTGTGGGTTAAATAATAAAGAGTGTCTGTGGGTGCAGGGGCAGATGGCAGAAGCTCCCAGCAGCTGGAGGCTGCTTGTCTTCATTAATGTCACCGACAGAAGGCCTCCCCTTAGACATGGGGCTAGCCCTTGGTCGCCCAGCTGATTTTCTCCTGGAGCCTGCAGGGTTCAACCTGGCCTCGTTTTCAAGACTTTAATGAACTCCTTAGCTGGCAGGAGGATTGCCCTCACTCCCATAAGGATGTCTCTTCCCTTTGTCCAGGCTCATGGTTCTTAACTGAACACTCTGGGAGACTTCCTTGGTTGTCACATCTGGGCTTCTGCTAAGCAGGTTATTGTGTCCTGGCCTTGCTGTCAAGGATGGTCCGGCATGGGTGCTCCATTGTGCTTTGGTTGGGAAACTGTAGCCAAACAGAGTAGCCTCTGAGGGCCAGAGGTTCTAGGTTGCCCCACCCTCTCTTGAAACCGGGAGACAAGAAAATGGGCCATGGATTTTGTTGGTGTCTGCTGCAGCCTCTTAGAGGGCAGTGTCATAATTGTGCACAAAAATGTACAATTATAATCGTTCACCCAACACTGAATTTGGAAAGTTCCTCTTGGTGTAAAATCAAAAACAGTGCATGCATGGAGCCATGGATAGGGTAGGGGACAGATTCCATCCAGTGGTTCTGCATCCTTCAGGTATGACTGCGTAGGGGATGTCCTGGGGAGCTGCCTGCAGTTTGGGCCTGGAGTCATATACTCAAAGCCGGACATTCTGCATCTTTACTAGTCCCCTGGCAAGGGGTCTGTGCTGGGTGTGCAAATGTCACATCACATCACATGTTGGGTGGCAAGGAGTGAACCTGACCCTCAAGTCCCGATGGTTAGGATGGGTTCTTTTTCTTTCAGTGCTAGCAATGGGAAAGCCCCTCTTGAAACCCCAGTGCTCAGCTGCCCTTCATTCTTGTAACCCAGGCAACCTGAGTACCAACTCAGTGACTCTGGGAAAATCAAGATGGTTGGTCACCCAAGGGAAGGAATGTGTTTATGTGTGTACAGGTGTGTGTGTGTGTGTGTGTGTGTGTGTGTGTGTGTGTGTGTGTACGCACACGTGGAGGCTGGAGGATCCCCAGGAGTGCTGTCCCTCTCCTTCAAGAGAGGGTTTCTCCAAGATCTCGTAAGTTGGGAACATGGGAACCATGGGAGAGAGTTGAAGGGGAGGGGAGACGAAGGCAGGGGAGCAGAGGAAAACATATAGCTCAATAAAATCAATAAAAAATATTTAAAGGAAAAAAAAGGGGGGGAGAGAAAGGATCTCTCACTGGCCTGGAACTCATTAATTAGGCTGGACTGGCTAGCCAGCCTGGGCCAGGGATCTTCCAATCTCCGCCCCTATCCCTGGAGGATTGTCAGAGAACGAGTTTAGGTGTCAGCCCTCGTCTTGTCCCTTGTTCCAGACAAGTTCTCTTTTCCTATTGAGTGATTGGTTGCAGCTGTGTACCTCAGGCGACCTGGCCCTTGAGAACTTCAGGTTATTCTCCTGCCTCCCTCTCCCATCTTGCCATAGGAATTCTGGGACCGCAGATGTGGCTATGATGCCCGATTTCATGTGGGCTCTGGGAGTTCAGGCTCAGGTCCTCATGTTTTTGAAGCAAGTGCTCGATGCACTGAGATATTTCTGAGTCCCCGGTTGGGTCTTTTGACTATCCCTTAGAGAAGAAAGCTCTCTGGGTCCCCTAGCAGTCATAAGCTTGTGTCCTATAGAATACGTGGGACACCATGAACTTTTCTGGCTCACAGAGAGCCCAGTTTTGGCCCCTGGATGGTTTCTCACCCGCCATGGGACTTGGATTCTCCATTACAGCATCTCCTCTGCTCCAGCCCTTTCTCCCTCCCATCCCCATAATCCACTGCTTCCTGATTTTTCTCTAGTGGTCCTCTGAACAAGCCACCCTCTCTCCTGGGAAATCTTACATATTTCTCAACATATAATTTTTAAGGCTTCACCATCAAGGAAATGAATTTGGGGTGAGTAGAAAGAAAGTTCACTTTTCTGACTTTGAAGTAATTTGTATGCGTAGTGGGTGGTAAATCGACCTAAGCCGTGTTATTTTTCTTTTTTTAATGGTCTAAGAGAGTTTGTGGTGGAGGGTTGCATTGCTGGGTGGGTCGTGGGATTGTGTGGATGTGGGTTTGGGTGCATCAGAGCAGACTCAGCAGGCATGCCCGTTGAAACCCACACAGCTTGGCTTGCTAAGTGTACTTGGCCAGATTCTTGCGGTTAGTTTCTGCCTCTGTGCCACTGACTCTTTGTTTTGTTTTGTTTTTGTGAATGAGTCTCTTCGTGTAGCCCTGGCTGGTTGATGATCCTCCTGCCCAACCTCCTGAGTACTGCGATTATGGAAACACATCCCCACACCTGACTGGTGCCTTTGTTCACTTTGGTGTTTCCACCAACAATGCCCGACCTGGTCTGGGGATGTCAGCCACCACAGAACAGCGATAGACCATTTCCCAGCATGCACGAAGCCCCTGCTATGGCACCAGCACCATCCAACCCAAACAGAACAAGAAGGGAGAGAGTAGGGATTCCTTCTTCCTCGGCCACATTCTCTGCGGGTCCTGCCCCACTACCCGCAGTGTCCTACCGCAGCCCTTAGTGACCTCTGCCCTAGGATGTGTGGCATTTACAGGTTATGGCATAGGGTCCCGGGGAGAGTGGTAACCACGGCCTGGCCAACAAGGGCTCCTTGGGGGAGATGCTCCGAAAAAGAAGGGAATAATTAACGTGCACTTGGAGGGGCAGGGGCATTTCAGGGTGAGCTCCCCCCTGTCCCCTGTCAGCCTAATCACCTGGAGTCCCACCGGCCCCCTGGAATAGCAGCTGTGCTCACTTCTTTGATTAATTCCTGGCTTAGCGATAGCTGTGAGATTTTTCACTAGGAGTCCGGCTGGGCAGTGTGCATTGTGAAAATTAATTGTCTTAGAAAAATGCAGATCGCCGTTCATTTATTTGACAAATGCTTATTAAATGTCCCCCCTGCCCGCCGGAGAGGGCTGGTCCACACTCACTGTAGTCCCCCTTCAGGGCTGAGCAAGTTAATTGGTGTACATGTTAGGAGCGTGGCATCATTGTTGGGAGCCACTTGGCTAGTTAACTGTTTGGGGTGATGTGTCTCTGTCGTCGCTCACCTTGCTTCTCAAACTCGTGTCCGTGGGCTTCGTTTATTCCTTAAGCTCCGCAGCAGTGATGTCCGACCTGCGGTGTCTGAGGTTGAAGGCACTGCCTCGTATCATGTTTATCAATTATTAATATTTCCAAAAGCCGAGCAAAGGCAGAGGCAAATTAAAATCCAGTTTCCTTGCTCCGGGCTCTGGTAGCGGCCCCTTAGTTCCCTAGCTCGGTTGGTCACATTGATCCTAAGTGCCGATTGGTCGTGGCGTCTGTGTGTTTTTGGTGCATGAAAAATGGGAAAGAATTAATTCTTAACTTTCACTGGACAAATTTCTGTCAAACCAATTTTTAAAAAATGATTTATTTTTATTTTATATTTTTGCATGTTTTGCCTGCATGTATACTTCATGATGCCTGGTGCCCTTAGAGGCCATAAGAGGAAACTGGAGTCTCTGGTACTGGAGTTACACATGGTTGGGTGGCGAGCCACCATGTGTGTCCTGGGATATGAACCTGGATCCTTTGCAAGAGCAGCCAGTGTTTTCAGCTGCTGAGCCATCGCTCCGGAACCTTCCAAACCGTTTTGTGACTCTCGTTTTTAGAGGTGGGTTAGTGAAGTAGCAATCTGAGTCTTATAGTCAGCAGAGAGCTGCTCAGTGGTTAGTAAAATGAACACAAAGTAGATTTTTAGTACAGAGGGCATGTCTCTGGAAGGTTCTGGAAGAACTTGGCATAGCCCTCTCAGCCCCAGAAGAAGCCACATCAGGGTACAGCGTTCTAACATCTAGCAATCAGGTGATCCCCTGGCAGCAAGTTGGTGTGAGCCCAGAGCCCGTGTATTATAATTTTCTGGGCTGAGGGAGGAGAACAGAACTCTGGGGTAGATACCCTGTGACCTCATGGTAATCTGGAAACACGTAGAGAGCTTGCAGTGTTCAGAGAAATGTGGACCTCTGGTGTATGGAGGGCTCTGCCGGGCTGGAGACTTGTAGCCTGAGCCACGGCCTCATTAGCCGTCTGTCTGTGGACTTGTTGGGAGTAAAAGTAAGTCACTCAGTTATCGAGGCTGGCCTGGTGGTGACAGGCAGCCCTGGGACCTGTGGGCATGGGAGGGAGTGTGCAGTGGGGGAGGGTGCCTCCCTTAGGACTTTGACTCTGGTCATATGACCCAATTCTGCGGCTGGCCAATGGAAAGGAGAAAATTCTTGGGAAGCAATGGATTAAAACAAGTTGTGGCAATTCTCATGGGAACCCGGTGTTCCAAATTGGTAGGGATGGCACGTGCCCAAGAGGCTTTGGGCAGAAGGAATGAGAGTCTTGTGTTGGGTTTAGGTAGGGGTCTTGGTTTCTTGGCTAGGTTTCCCCTCTGGTTTGATTAAGTAAGTAAGCAAAAAAAAAAAAAAAAAAAAAAAAAAAAAAAAAAAAAAAAAAAAAAAAAAAAA